>NW_016811706.1:905682-910444 GCF_001698545.2 Rhinopithecus bieti
GGGCGACAGAGCGAGACTCCGTCTCAAAAAAATAAATAAATAAAATAAAATAAATGCTTCTTCTATTTTGGCACCCACAATATTCTTTCATTGCTCAGCCTAAACTGTCTTCTTGAAGCTTCTTGAAGTGTCCTCGGCCACTGCCTTACCCTCCACTCTCCCCTGGCCACGTGGGAGAAAGTGAGGCACCGGTGGAGTCAATTGGTCTAGTGTTCACTGGATAAGCAGCTCTTTCCTCTCGTTAAAAAAACAAGAAAATTTAACCAGTGTTCGCCCAAATCAGTCTGCTGCCGCTCTCCTGCTTTTTTTTCTTTTTTAATTTTTAATTTTAAAAACAGAGTTTCACTCTTGTCACCCAGACTGGAGTGCAATGGCACCATCTCAGCTCACTGCAACCTCTGCCTCCCAGGTTCAAGTGATTCTCCTGCCTCAGCCTCCTGAAGCAGCTGGAATTACAGGCGCTCGCCACCAGGCCCAGTTAATTTTTATGTATTTTTAGTTGAGACGGGGGTTTCACCATGTTGGCCAGGCTGGTCTTGAACTCCTGACCTCAGATGATCCACCCGCCTCGGACTCCCAAAGTGCTGGGATTACAGGCGTGAGCCACCGCGCCCGGCCGCTCTCCTGCTTTTTAAAGGGTCTCACTACTTTGTGAATCACACTTTTACCAGTATTTTTGGTATTGCTTGAAAAGAAACAAGTTGTACAGTGCGACATATACATGTATTTACATATGAGTTTTATATTTAAATTCATATATGTATTTTTGAGATAAGGTCTGGTTGGAGTGCAGTGGTGGGATCTAGGCTCACTGCAGCTTCCACCTCCCAGGCTCAAAAGATCCTCCCACCCCTGCCTCCCGAGAAGCTACAGGCGCGCATCAAGATGCCCAGCTAATTTTCGTATAGACGGAGTTTCACCGTGTTTCCCAGGCTGGTCTCGACCTCCTGAGCTCAAGCGGTCCTCCCGCCTCGGACTCCCAAAGTGCTGGGATTACAAACATACGCCATCGCGCCCGGCCTAAGATAGTTGTTTTCAATACTTCTGGAAGCTTTATAGAGAACACTCAAGTTATGTATAATTTCACGTTTCTTGAAAACCGAACTAAGAACACGTGGTACTAGTTTACTCTGGGGTTTCCGTTTTTTTTTGAGACGGAGTTTCGCTCTGTCGCCCAGGCCAGAGTGCAGTGGCGCGATCTCGGCTCAGGGCAACCTACGCCTCCTGGGTTCAAGCGATTTTCCTGCCTCAGCCTCCCGAGTAGCTTATAGGCGCGCGCCACCACGCCTAGTTTTTTGTTTTTTGTTTTTTTTTTTTTTTAAGTAGAGACGGGGTTTCACCACGTTGGCCAGGCTGGTCTCGAACAAGTGCTGGGATTACAGGCGTGAGCCACCGCACCGGGCCAACTCTGATTTTATAAGAAAATATCCTTTTGTGGACGTGTTTTTAAACCCGGCTTAAGTAGAAAGCTTCAGCTGTAAACCTACCACTAGATTAACACCAGAAATGCAGGTTTAGGCAACGTGAAAGTTAATTATTCCCTTCCAGGGAGGGGCCCGCCTCCATCCTCAGGTGGACTGGCGCAGTTGGAAGCTCTTCCCAGGGCCGGGCCACAGGTGACTCAGCAGCGAGTCACTGGGTGCTGGAGAGTGGGCGCCAGGAAGTGCTGCACCGTCGGTGCGGGAGCGCACGAGGGCCTCCGGGGCCCGGTGCGTAAGGCAGTGGGAAAGAAAAGTCGCTTGAACGTGGGGAGGGATTTTTAGTTTAAGTTCTTGGAGGCCAATGACTAGGCTCCTTGACCTTCCTCCCTAGTACAGTCGCGGGCCCTGCGGGGAAAGCCCTCACTAGGATCAAGTGGGCTTTCCATTTCCACTGAGGGCGGCACCCGGGCCAGGTCTTCGGGACCGAACTGGTGTCTGCCCAGTGAACTCGACCTTCCAGTCCGGCCACCACAAGCCAGGTTAACCGGAGGGGACCGGGGCCGTCTGGAACTGTCCTGGGCGTGGCCCGAGGTGCAGGCGGTAGTTCCTGGGCCCGCCGTCCCCTGGGACGCGCACTCTTCCCCAGCCCCGAGGGACCCCACTCACCATGACTACAACTTGAAGGGGTCTGCGGCGCTGAAAGGAGGCGAAGGGCAACAAGTATCTCCCACTAACAGACTACCAAGGAGTCCGGGGGAGAAGTAGTGAAAGGGTGGGTGGCCCCGAGGGGCCTTATATACCCGGCTCCCGGCCACGTGTCGTGAGGGCGGACCCCGGCCCCGCCCCGGGCCGCCACCGCCCCACCTTCGAGCCCTGGTCTGCGCCAGGCCGCACCCGCGGAGTTGGGGCGCGCGGCGCTGATTGGCTGATTCAAACGTTCAAACCAAATTCGTCGGAAGGAGCCAGAAGCAGGAAGGGGAGGAAACAGAGGAAGGGTCCTGGGGCTGGAGAATGGGCCGGGACAGGGACTGAAGCATCCACTGGGAGGAGGGAGCAGGCCAGCGTCTGCCCCGTCCCCAGTGGGTGCGGGGGCGTCAGGTGGGCAAAACCCCAGCGAGGGGAAACGCCAGGTAAGAGGGCGACCGCGCCCAGGAGGGAAGCCCTTCCTGCACCGCCCTGGCCTCGCCTCCGGTCCCCGCGGCTGCGCTCCCTACGCAGCCGGGGAGGCGCCGACGCCGGGGCCAGGCTGCGGGTTCCGCCTGGGAGTCCTGGCTGCCGGGCACCCCAGCTGGGCCCTTGGGCGCCCGCTCCCCTCGCCGCTGAGGGCTGTCCAGAGGGAGGGCTTGCTCCCCACTCTAGGTCTGAATCACCACGAACGCACCTTAAACCCTATTCCCACATTTTTGGCTGCTTTTCCTTACCTCCTCTTTAAATGAATCTTTGGCTCATAACAGTCTCCTCCCTATAGCTGCAAAAGCGGTTTTTTCAGTTCATTAGGATAATGAATAGCTTCCATTTTTTGATTGCTAACTATTCAGAGTAGTTGGCTTTTTTTTGGGGGGGGGGGGGCGGGGCGACGGAGTCTCGTTCTGTCACCCAGGCTGGAGTGCAGTGGCGGGATCTCAGCTCGTTGTAACCTCTGCCTCCCGGGTTCAAGCGATTCTCCTGCCTCAGCCTCCGGAGTAGCTGAGACTACAGGCGCGTGGCACCACACCCGGCTAATGTTTTGTATTTTTAGTAGAGACGGGGTTTCACAGTGTTAGCCAGATGGTCTCGATCTCTTGACCTCGTGATCTGCCCGCCTCGGCCTCCCAAAGTGCTGGGATTACAGGCGTGAGCCACCGCGCCCGGCCGAGTAGTTGGCTTTTCATATCACATGATCACATTTCATTCATATGACAAGCCCTATGAATTATTATCCCCAGTTTGCAGATGAGGCAAGTAGGGCTCCTAGGAATTAAACCCTTCAACACTAACTTGTACTGCTTCATACTAAATGTGCCTCTCTGACCATCTCTGCCAAGGTTTCTCAGAAGCGCCCTTTATTTCTGTTGTTTTTGTTTCTCGGCAACTCTGTCACGTCATCTTAGCTCATGAATTCCTTGACCATCTCTGGGAGACACAGTTTATGGAAATATTGAGAGAACAAAAGTGAATTTTCTGGCTGGGCACGGTGGCTCACGCCTGTAAGTGCAGCACTTTGGGAAGCTGAGGCAGGCAGGTCGCTTGAGGTGAGGAGTTCAAGATATATACTTCAACTCACACACACAAAATGGCCCTTGTGGAACATATGTGTAGAGATTTTAGTCTTAGTAGAGCTTTTCAACTTTTTCATTCATTCCCCAGATATATTTAGCACAGTATCCGAGGTGCTTAGGGAATATGTGTGAGCAAAACTGATGGCCCTGCCTCATGGAGAGTGTATTCTAGAGTGGGATAAGGAAGAAAACGAACAGGCCTGGCGCAGTGGCTCAAGTCTGTAATTCCAGCACTTTGGGAGGCTGACCTGGGCGGATCACTTGAGATCAGGAGTTTGAGACCAGCCTGGCCAATATGGTGAAATCCCATTTCTACCAAAAAAAAAAATGCAAAAATTAGTCAAGCATGGTGGTGCAAACCTGTAATCCCAGCTACTTGGGAGGCTGAGGCAGAATTGCTTGAACCTGGGAGGTGGAGGTTGCAGTGAGCAGAGATCGTGCCACTGCACTCCAGCCTAAGTGACAGAGACTCTGTCTCAGGAAAAAAAAAAAAAAAAAAAGTAATTCTCTTTAAATAAATTTTAAGCATTGGGATCCATATTTAAATTTGCTGCCCTCTGCTGGAATTTTTTTGGGAAAATTTCTTTCCTGGATAGACAGTTAAACATTTACCCTTTACGTTAATAGATCTTTATGAGTCTAAAATTACAGTGTAAGGAGAGGCAGAAACTGATCTTACTTTTAGTTGACAGTTTCCAGAATTCACCAAAATAGGCTAAATTATTATTATTATTTTGAGATGAAGTCTCGCTCTGTTGCTCAGGCTGGAGTGCAATGGCACGCTATCAGCTCACTGCAACCTCCACCTCCCAGGTTCAAGCAATTCTCCTGTCTCAGCCACCCAAGTAGCTGGGATTATAGGCATGTGCCACCACGCCCAGCTAATTTTTGTATTTTTAGTAGAGATGGGGTTTCACCATGTTGGTCAGGCTGGTCTCAAACTCCTGACCTCAGGTGATCCACCGGGCTCAGCCTCCCAAAGTGCAGGGATTACAAGTGTGAGCCAATTCGCCCAGACTATGCTAAATTATTAATAGGGTGACAGAAGACATGCTTCAGTGATCAGCCTTTTTTTTTTTTTTT
>NW_016811706.1:912121-946353 GCF_001698545.2 Rhinopithecus bieti
GCCACCGCGCCCGGCCTAATTTTTGTATTTTTAGTAGAGATAGGGTTTCACCATATTTGCCGAGGCTGGTCTCAAACTCCTGACCTCAGGTGATCTGCCTGCCTCGGCCTCCCAAACAGCTGGGATTACAGGTATGAGCCACCTGTGCCCAGCCTACAATAAGCATTTTTTAAGATTTATGCATTTCAGCCAGGTGAGGTGGCTCATTTCTGTAATCTCAACACTTTGGGAGGCCAGGGTGGGCAGATTGCTTAAGTCCAAGAGTTCGAGACCAGCCTGGGGCAACATGGCGAAACCCTGTCTCTGCGAAAATTTTAAAAAAATTAGCTGGACATGGTGGTGTGTGCCTGTCGTCCAGCTATTTGGAAGGCTTTAGTGGGAGGATCACTTGAGCCTGGGAGGCTGAGGCTGCAGTAAGCCAAGATCGTGCAACTGCACTCCAGCCTGGGGGAAAAACTGAGACCCTGTTCCACCCAAAATAAATAAAATTATGTATTTCAAGGCAGTTTGTTTTTTCTCCTTTTTTACGCCTTGTATGTACAGAATAGCAGGACACTATTTTCTAGGTAACATGTTATTTTCTTTTATGGGAAAAACAGTCCTTGGATCCTTTAACTTTTACTTATTTCTCTTTTATCCCACAAATGTTTACTGTCTTTACAACTTTCCTACAAATTCTTTAGAAGTTCTCTTCCTCCCTGATCTCAGCTGTGTTTTGGATGACTTCCCCTTTGGCAGGGATTAGTATGTGAAATGCTAGCTCCATTCTGAGAGGTTACCATAGAAGATTGACTTTCATCTCTGAAATTACACATTTTCTTTCCACTGAGATTTGACTTGTTCTGATCTGCTTTATATTTCCTAAAAATAAAGTGCTGTGGCATTGCTTCCTCGGTGACTAACTGAAACAACTGAACCGGTTCCTTTGCCCTGTATGCCCACCCTGTATCCCTACACCCACGACTTCTTACTCAAGCTCTTGCTAATCATTATTTCCTGGAACTAACCACCATTCCCTTACCCCCTTCCCCCATTCCCTTAGGATACACAGATAAAATTCTCTTGGAGGAAATTAAAAGGAACTACTCACATTCTTCAATTGTCTACAGTATTATTCTAATAAGTGGACTATATCATAGAGTCCGAAAAACTTTTCTATTTATAGTAACATTTATTTAATAAATGTATTCATGTACTGAAAAAGCACTCAGGCAGCCCAAAGTGGAAGGCCCCTGAAGGTTTTCTTTCCCTGTGACTGTAACTTCTTGCCACCAAGCAAGACAATGGGGAATTTGTTTAGGGACTGTGAATCTCAGGATAATATTTTCCCTTTTACTTTTCTGCATCTCCACCTGCCTCCTCCTGCTCCCAGGACACACAGCCAGCCATTATCAAGTACACTAAGTAATGTTTTTTTGTACATAATTAAGGCAATAAAACCTGAATACTAGAGAATATCAGTGCATAAATTACAGTTAGGAAACTTAGAGGTAAAACCGGTCTCTTTTTACTCATGTACAGCCATGTGTCACTTAACAACCAAGATCTGTTCTAAGAAATGCATCCTAGGCAATTTCTTCATTGTGGGAACATCACAGAGTATACATATGCAAACTTAGCTTATTGCTCCAAAGCTAGAAACTTGTGCAGCCTGTTACTGTAGTAAATACTTAGGCAACTGTAACTAGATGGTAAGTATTTGTATCTAGGTTGGGCATGGTGGCTCTCGCCTGTAATCCCAGCACTTTGGGAGGTTGAGGCAGGCAGATCACTTGAGGTCAGGCGTTTGAGACCAGCCTGGCCTACATGGTGAAACCCCAACCCTATTAAAAATACAAAAATTAGCCAGGCGTGGTGGTGTGTACCTATAATCCCAGCTACTCAAGTGGCTGAGGCACAAGAATCGCTTGAACCCAGGAGGCAGAGGTTGCAGTGAGCCGAGATTGCACCACAGCATTCCAGCCTAGGCGACACAGTGAGACTCCGTCTCAAACCTATAGTAAAAATATGGTATAAAAGATAGAAGATGGCACACCTATGTAGGGCACTTACCATGAATGGAACTTGCAGGACTGGAAGTTGCTTAGTCAGTGGTAAGTGAATGTGAAGGCCTAGGACATTTTTTTAAATGTTTCATTTTTGGCTGGGTGCAGTGGCTCACACCTGTAATCCCAGCACTTTGGGAGGCCAAGGCGGGCGGATCACCTGAGGTCGGGAGTTCGAGACCAGCTTGACCAACACGGAGAAACCCTGTCTCTACTAAAAATACAAAAAAGTTAGCCAGGCATGGTGGCACATGCCTGTAATCCCAGCTACTCGGGAGGCTGAGGCAGGAGAATTGTTTGAACCTGGGAGGTGGAGGTTGTGGTGAGCTGAGAGTATGCCATTGCACTCCAGACTGGGCAACAAAAGCAAAACTCGGTCTCAAAAAAAAAAAAAGAAAAATTCATTTTTGAATTATTTATTTATAGCTGGGCACGATAGCTCATGCCTGTAATCCTAGCACTTTGGGAGGCCAAGGCGGGCTGATCACCTGAGGTCAGGAGTTCAAGACCAGCCTGACCAACATGGTGAAAACCCATCTCTACTAAAAACACAAAAATTAGCCAGGCATGGTGGTGCACACCTGTAATCCCAGCTACTTGGGAGGCTGAAGCAGGAGAATCGCTTGAACTAGGGAGGTGGAGGTTGCAGTGTGCCCGCATCACACCAGTTCACTCCAGCCTGGGCAACAGAGCGAGACTATCTCAAAAGAAAACAAAAAACAAAACATAAATAGAGAATTTTATAAAACAGGGTCTCACTCTGTTGCCCAGGCTGCTCACAAACTTCTGGGCTCAAGTGATGCTCCCTCCTGGGCCTCCCCAAGTGCTGGAATTACAGGTGGGAGCCACTGCACGCAGCTGACCTAGGGCATTATTGTATACTACTGTAGACTTTATAAACACTGACACTTAGGCTGCATTAAACTTGAAAACGTTTCCTTCTTCAATAATTAACTTTAGCTTACTGTAGCTTTAAAAATTTGTAATGCCAGGTTCTGTGGCTCATGCCTATAATCCTAGCACTGTGGGAGGCTGAGGCGGGCGGATCACTTGAGGTCAGGAGTTCACAATCAGCCTGGCCAACATGGTGAGACCCTGTGTCTACTAAACAGACAAAAAATTAGCTGGACGTGGTGGAACATGCCTGTAATCTCAGCTACTCGGGAGGCTGAGGCAGGAGAAAAGCTGGAACCCGGGAGGTGGAGACTGCAGTGAGCCAAGATTGCACCACTGCACTCCAACCTGGGCAACAGAGTGAGACTCCACTCAAGAAAAAAAAAAATTGTAAACTTTATTTTTTTAAACTTTTTGACCCTTGTAATAACACAGCTTAAAACACAAACACATTGTACAGCTGTACAACATTTTTTTTGAAACAGGGTGTCCCTCTGTCACCCAGGCTGGGGTGCACTGGCGTGATCACGACTCACTGCAGCCTCAACTTCCCGGGCTCAAGCAATCCTCTCGCTTCAGCTTCCCGAATGTCTGAGGTTACCGTGTACGCCACCATGCTTGGCTAATTTTTTGTATTTTTTTGTAGAGAGATGGTCTTGCTGTGTTGTCCAGGCTGTCTTGAACTCCTGGCCTCGAGCAATCCTCCCACCTTGGCCTCCCAAAGTGCTGGAATTACAGGCTTAAGCCACCTCGCCTGGCCCCTTTCCTCAGCCCCTCCACTGCTAGTACCAGTATCTGCATGCTAGGTGTTTATCCCCGGACTGAGGAGTTTAAATGCTTTAACTTATTTATTCTTCATGATAACCCTATGAGGTAGACACTATTGTTACCTCCATTTTACAGGAGAGGAAATGGAGACTGCCTGGCTTTGGAAACTGCCCTGAGGTCACACAGCAGCCCATGGTGCCTTCAGTCCAGCCGTCTTCTCTGGAATCCCAACCCTTCCCTCAGGAGGTTGGCTTGAAGGCCTTCATTTCTAAACCACTGTCTTCTTTTTTTTTTTTTTTTTTGAGATGGAGTGGCTTGATCTGGACTCACTGCAACCTCTGCCCCCTGGGTTCAAGTGATTCTCTTGTCTCAGACTCCCGAGTAGCTGGGATTATAGGCGCCCACCACTATGCCCAGCTAATTTTTGTGTTTTTAGTAGAGACAGGGTTTCATCATATTGGCCAGGCTGGTCTTGAACTCCTGACTTCAGGTAATCCACCCACCTCGGCCTCCCAAAGTGCTAGGATTACAGGCGTGAGCCACCACTCCTGGCCTAAATTACTGTCTTCTCGCCACAAACATTAATGTAGAACCACTGTTGTATCTGCAACTTTAATTACATGTTTATTTCCCCAAATCATCAAACTCTGCAGTGGTCTCCAAACCCCTCAGGAGATGCAGTGAAGGAAGGAGGCTGGAACAGGGTTCGAACAGATAAGGGTCTGCACTTGCAGGCCTCTGTTTTTACAGCACTTTGCTGTTTTGATCCTCTAGTCCATACACTTTTTTCCTTACCCTCCAGCATATTTTGTTCCAATGTAGTCAGGAATATAAGCCATTTAGAACCCCTGGAAGGTCTTTGTGTGTTTCTGGTAGATAAAGTTTTCATCATTTTAAAGTACATAGTTCTCTGTTTTGGTCAGTTGCAGTCCCCACTGACCTTGTAAATGGGTGATATGGAACAGCCTGTAACTACAAAATCAGCTTCTTATCCGGTTCCCTCAGCTGCTGCATTTAATTTGTACAGAACCCAAGGGATAAAGCTGGGTTCACACACTGTGGAAAAGAAAAGAAAAGAAAAGAAATAATTTTTGTTCAAAACAAAGAAACAAATTTTAAATTCACACTGTTCTTTCTCCTTACTCTGCATGAAATGACTGATAATAAACCAAAGTTGTTTCAGAGGAAAAAAAATTATCCTGGAACAGAGATCACCTGACAAGCTACACAGCCTGTTTCCCTGATGCTTGCTTGCTCAATTGCATTGGGGGGGTTTCATGGCCTTTGCTCAAGGCCAGGAGGACCTAACCCCAAGCACACTAGTTTCTTTTAGTGTTGTTCATTTGTTCGTTTTTGAGACAGGGTCTCACTCTGTCACCCAGGGTGGAGTGCAGTGGCACCATTGTAGCTCACTTCAGCCTCAACGTCCCAGGCTCAGGTGATCCTCCCACCTCGGCCTCCCAAGTAGCTGGGACTACAGGCACGTGCCACCACGCCCACTGGCCTCAGCCTCCCCAAATACTGGGAATACAGATGTCAGCCACCATGCCCTAGCGCCAAGCACATTGCTATGGAAGCCTAAGAAGATAAATCTGACTGGGCATGGTAGCTCACGCCTGTAATCCTAGCACTTTGGGAGACTGAGGCCGGTGGATCACGTGATGTCAGGAGTTCAAGACCAGCCTGGCCAACATGGTGAAACCCTGTCTCTAATAAAAATATAAAAATCAGCCAGGCGTGGTGGCAGGTGCCTGTAATCCCAGCTACTCCAGAGGCTGAGACACGAGAATCACTTGAACCTGGGAGGCTGAGATTGCACCACTGCACTCCAGCCTGGGTGATAAAGTGAGACTGTCTCGGAAAAAAAAAAAAAAAGATAAATCTACCGGGTAGAGTGGTTCATGCCTGTAATTCCAGCACTTTGGAAGACCAGGGTGGGTGGATCACTTCAGTCCAGAGGTTTGAGACCAGTCTGAGCAACATAGCAAGATCTCTATCAAAGAAATATATATATATTAAAAAAAAAAAAATTCAGCTTCTGGGGAAAGTGGTAGTTGGTTTCTCAGCAAGCAACAGAATCATTTTGACCTTTAAAGACAAGGACAAGATAAAACACAAAGGGAAAAGCACTGCAGGGTAAGGAAAGTAAAGATTAGAATAACAAAATACTGAATTAGAGACTCTTCACTGTAAACTCTCAGAGCCATTATAATTACTAGGAATCCTGGCTTATAGTGTGATTAAATAGAGTAAGCTTTGGCAAGGTCCCTAGTTGTATTTTGGGTGAGTTTCTCCACCTGCATTTGGTGTGAGGCTAAGGCTTGCTCTAAAACAGCCTGAGGCCAGGTGCAGTGGCTCAAGCCTGTAATCCCAGCACTTTGGGAGGCTGAAGTGGTAGGATCACTTGCACTCAGGAGTTTGAGACCACCCTGGGCAACACAGAGGGACCCCGTTTCTACTTAAAAAATAAAAGAAAAAGAAATATATGTATTTTGCCTCTGCATCAAGTTCCTGACACAGAGCTCCTAAATCCCTTGGAACTTCCTGGATGATGGAAACATCTTTTGTACTAACGAGTGTCTCTCAGTGGCTTGCTGGATAGCTTCAGGATAGGGTCTGGTCACCAGAAAGAAAACGTCATGATTAGAAGCTTGAAAATTTAGCCACATCCCCCACCCTCCAGGGAGGGGAGAAGGACTAGGGATTGAGTTAAAAACTGATCATGCCTACGTGATGAAGCCTCCATAAAAATCCCTAAATTACCGGTTTCCCAGAGTTCCAAGGTGGTAAATAAGAACATATCCACTTGCCAGGAGGGTGGTGCACCCCAGCTCCACTATACTACACTCAAAGGACAGAAGCTGCTGCACTCAGGAGCCTTCCAGACCTCACCCTATCTATCTCCTCATTTGGCAATTCATTTGCTTTTTTTTTTTTTTTTTTGAGATGGAGCTCACTGTCACCCAGACTGGAGTGCAGTGGCGTGATCTCGGTTCAATGCAGCTTCCACTTCCCAAGTTCAAGTGATTCTCTGCCTCAGTCTCCTGAGTAGCTGGGATTACAGGCGTGCACCATGACACTCGGCTACTTTTTTTTTTTTTTTCTTGAGACGGAGTTTCGCTTTTGTTGCCCAGGCTGGAGGGCAATGGCATGATCTTGGCTTACCGCAACCTCCGGCTCCCAGGTTCAAGCAATTCTCCTGCTTCAGCCTCCCGAGTAGCTGGGATTACAGGCATGCGCCACCACGCCTGGCTAATTTGGTATTTTTAGTAGAGACAGGGTTTCTCCATGTTGGTCAGGCTGGTCTCGAACTCCCGACCTCAGGTGATCTGCCTGCCTCAGCCTCCCAAAGTGCTGGGATTACTGGCGTGAGTCACCACACCCGGCTCCCCTTCCTGCTTTTATCCTCCCTTCTATCTCTGTAGGGCTCCCCGTCCCTGATTTTATTAATACTAGTCCTAGCCACCTGTGCCCCAGTTCTGTATTCCTGCTCACAGTCTCTGGGCTCTTGCTTCATAATTTAACCCTTTTTCTTGACTTTTTTTTTTTTTTTGTATTCTTAGTAGAGACGGGGTTTCACCGTGTTAGCCAGGATGGTCTCGATCTCCTGACCTCATGATCTGCCCGCCTTGACCTCCCAAAGTGCTGGGATTACAGGCTTGAGCCACCGCGCCCGGCCCACTCTTTTGTTTAGACAAATTGGGACTGAACTCTAGTTTCAGTACTGGTTTGAGTTACTGTTCAAATAAAATTATAGGCCACTTTGGGAGGCAGAGGCAGGCAGATCACTTGAGTCCAGGAATTCAAGACCAGCCTGGATGACATAGTGAGACCCTGTCTCTACAAAAAAATTTAAAATTAGCATGGTGTGGTGGTACATACCTGTAGTCCCAGCTACTGGGGAGGCTGAGGTGGGAGGATCACTTGAGCCCAAGAGTTCAAGTGAGCCGTGTTGGTGCCACTGCACTCCAGCCTGGGCAAGAGTGAAACCCTCTCTCAAAAATAAAATGAATATCCCCTCCCCATGCCCCTTCCTTTCATGATTTTAATTTTAAGCATCCCACAATCCAACCACAACCTCCCACTTTTTAGCTCTAGGAAACTGATACTCACAACCCTTCTACCTAACTGGGACTTACAAGACATTACACTCCCACGTGTGCACTGTCCTCTATTCTGCTACATCCTTAGGTCTCCTTCCATAGCTTCCATCGTAGCTTACACCTACCAACTCTCATGCTTTGTTTTCTTGTTTGTGCTCACTTAGCAAAACCGAATAACCTGATTAAATCTAACTCTGCCTACTCCATGCCTGCAGGCATGGCTGTGGTATGCTGACAGTTCCATTTAAAATTCATGACTACTAACCTCCAGTGGGCTTATATTGCTCAGCAGTCATCTGGAATTTCCCTTAATTTTTCATTTTCCCACTCTCCTAAAAGTCTTTGTTTGTTTGTTTTGTTTTTAGGATAGGGTCTGGCTCTGCTGCCCAGGCTGGAGTGCAGCCGCAATCTCGGCTCACTGCAACCTCCACCTCCCAGGTTCAAGGAATTCTCCTGCCTCAGCCTCCCAAAGTGGCTGGGATTACAGAGGCCCACCACACTTGACTAATTTTGTTTTGTTTTGTTTTGAGATGGAGTTTCAGTCTTGTTGCCCCAGGCTGGAGTGCAATGGCATGATCTTGGCTCACCGCAACCTCCGCCTCCCAGGTTCAAGTGATTCTCCTACCTCAGCCTCCCAAGTAGCTGGGACTACAGGCGCCTGCCACCACGCCCGGCTAACTTTTTTTTTTTTTTTTTGAGACGGAGTCTCGCTCTGTCGCCCAGGCTGGAGTGCAGTGGCGCGATCTCGGCTCACTGCAAGCTCTGCCTCCCGGGTTTACGCCATTCTCCTGCCTCAGCCTCCCGTGTAGCTGGGACTACAGGCTCCCGCCAACTCGCCCGGCTAGTTTTTTGTATTTTTTAGTAGAGACGGGGTTTCACCGTGTAGGCCAGGATGGGCTCGATCTCCTGACCTCGTGATCCGCCCGTCTCGGCCTCCCAAAGTGCTGGGATTACAGGCTTGAACCACCGCGCCCGGCCTATTGGTTCTTTAAATATTTAAATGGAATTTACCAATGAAGCCATCTGGGCTGGGCTCTTGTGGGAAGATTGTTAGATTGTTTTGGTTTGCTTATTTATTTGTTTTTGAGACAGGGTCTCACTCTGTTGCCTCAGGCTGGAGTGCAGTAGTACAATCTCAGCTCACTGCAACCTCCACCTCCCTGGTTCAAGTAATTGTCCTACCTCAGCCTCCCAAGTAGCTGGGACTACAGGTGCGTGCCACCCCACCTGGGTAATTTTTGTACATTTTGGTAGAGATGGGGGTTTCGCCATAATGCCCAGGCTGGTCTTGAACTCCCGACCTCAAGTGATCTACCTGCCTTGGCCTCCCAAAGTGCTGGTATTACAGGTGTGAGCCACCATGCCCAGCTGGAAGATTGTTTTTTAAGTTCATTTTTTTTTTAACCACTTGATAAAGGTATGTTTGGATATCCTATTTCTTCTTGAGTTGGTCTTGATAATTTGTGCCTTTCTAGGGATTTTTCATTTCATTAAATTGCCTAATTTACTGGTATAAAGTTGTTCATATTATACTTTTTGTGTGTGTATGGTAGAGATGGGGTTTCACTGTTACCCAGGCTGTTCTGGAACTCCTGGGCTCAAGCAGTCTGCCCACCTCAGCCTCCCAAAGTGTTGGGATTATAGTCATGAGCCACCACGCCTGGCCCCATAATATACTTTTATACTTTTAACTTTTGTAGGGCAGAGTCTACAAAAGTTTTGATATCTTCTCTTTCATTCTAGATATTGGTAATTTGTGTCTTCTTTTTTTAAAAAAAAATTTACTACTATTATTTTTTGAGATGGAGTTTCACTCTGTCACCCAGGTTGCGGTGCAGTGGCACGATCTTGGCTCACTGCAACCTTCCACCTCCTGGGTTCAAGCGATTCTCCCGCCTCAGCCTCCTGAGTAACTGGGATTACAGGCATACACCACCACACCCAGCTAATTTTTGTATTTTTAGTAGAGATGGGGTTTCACCACGTTGGGCCAGGCTGGTCTTAAACTCCTGACCTCAAGTGATCCACCTGCCTCGGCCTCCCAAAGTGTTGGAATTACAGGCATGAGCCACCATGCCTGGCCTTTTTTTAAAAAAAATTTTCCCTTGGTTAATTTTTTTTTTTTTTTTTTTTTTTTTTTTTGGAGACAATGTCTTGCTCTGTTGCCCACCAGAGTGCAGTGGCGTGACCTCAGCTCACGGCAGCCTCAACCTCTCAGGCTCAAGCAATTCTCCTATCTCATGAGCATCCCCACCCAAGTAGCTGGGGCTACAGGCATGTGCCACCTTGACTAGCTAATTTTTGTATTTTTTTGGTAGAGACGGTGTTCACCATGTTCCCCAGGCTGGTCTCCAACTCCTGGGCTCAAGTGATCCACCTGCCTCTGCTTCCCAAAGTGCTAGGATTGTAGGTGTGAGCCACCACGCCCAGCCATTGTTATTTTTTCAAAGAAACAACTTTTTGTTCCTTGATTTTCTCTATTGCTGTTTTCTGTTTCATTGATTTCTGCTCTAATCTTTATTTCCTCTTTTTTGCTTACCTTGGGTTTAGTTTGATCTTATTTATTTATTTATTTAGAGACGGAGTTTCTCTCTTGTTGACCAGGCTGGAGTGCAGTGGCGTGATCTCAGCTCACCACTGTCAGGCCTCTGAGCCTAAGCTCAGCCTTCATATCCCCAGCGACCTGCACGAATACATCCAGATGGCCTGAAGCAACTGAAGATCCATAGAAGTGAAAATAGCTTAACTGACATTCCACCATTGTGATTTGTTTCTGCCCCACCTTAACTGATCAATGTTCTTTATAATCTCCCCCACCCTTAAGAAGTTTCTTTGTAATTCTCCCCACCCTTGAGAATGTACTTTGTGAGATCCACTGCCTATCCCAAAACCTATAAGAACTAATGATAATCCCACCACCCTTTGCTGACTCTCTTTTCGGACTCAGCCCGCCTGCACCCAGGTGAAATAAACAGCCACGTTCCTCACACAGAGCCTGTTTGGTGATATCTTCACATGGACACGTGAAACAACCACAACCTCCCCCTCCCGGGTTCAAGCGATTCTGCCTCCACCTCCCGAGTACCTGGGATTACAGGCATGCGCCACCACACCCGGCTAATTTTGTATTTTTAGTAGAGACGGGGTTTGTCTATGTTGGTCAGGCTGGTCTCAAACTCCCGACCTCAGGTGATCGGCCGGCCTCGGCCTCCCAAAGTGCTGGGATTACAGGTATAAGCCACCGAGCCTGGCCTTCTTTATATTTTCTCAAGGTAGAAGCTTAATTTGATTTGAGACCTTTCTTTTCTTATATACCTGTGTTCCTCTGAGCACTTCTAGCTGCTTCCCATAAATTCTGATATGTTGTATTTTCATTTTTACTCAGTTCAGAATATTTTAAGATTTCCCTAGTGATATGGTTTTTGACCTGTGGGCTATTTAGAAGTCTGTTTTATTTCCAAATACATAGGGATTTCCCAGATTTCTTTCTGTTGTTGATTTCTAACCTTTTTTTTTTTTTTTTTTTTTTTTTGAGACAGAGTTTCCCTGTTGTTTGCCCAGGCTGAAGTGCAATGACCCGGTCTCAGCTCACTGTAAACTCTGCCTCCCAGGTTCGAGTGATTCTCCTGCCTCAGCCTCCTAAGTAGCTGGGATTACAGGTGCCTGCCACCATGCCCAGCTAATTTTTGTATTTTTAATAGAGACGGGTTTCACCTTGTTGGCCAGGCTGGTTTTGAACTCATGACCTCAGGTGATCTGCTGGCCTCAGTCTCCTAAAGTGCTGGGAGTATAGGCGTGAGCCACTTTCTTTTTCTTTCTTTCTTTTTTTTTATTTTGAGACGGAGTCTTACTATGTCACCAGGCTGGAGTGTAGTGGCTCTATCTTGGCTCACTGCAACCTATGCCTCCCAGGTTCAAGCAGTTCTCCTGCCTCAGCCTCCCGGATAGTTGGGACTACAGGTGTGTGCCACCATGCCTGGCCAATTTTTTGTATTTTAGTAGAGATGGAGTTTCACCATGTTGGCTAGGATGGTCTCGATCTCCTGACCTTGTGATCTGCCTGCCTCAGCCTCCCAAACTGCTGGGATTACAGGTGTAAGCCACCACACCTGGCTCTGATTTTACTTTCTTTTCTTTCTTTCTTTCCTTCCTTCCTTCCTCCCTCCCTCCCTCCTTCCCTCTTTCTTTCTGTCTCTCTCTCTCTCTCTCTCTCTCTCTCTTTCTTTCTTGTTCTGTCACCCAGGCTGGAGTACAGTGTCAGGATCTTGGCTCACTGCAACCTCCACCTCCTGGGGTCAAACAATTCTCCTACCTCAGCCTCCTGAGTAGCTGGGATTACAGGTGCACACCACAGTGCCTGGCTAATTTTTTTGTATTTTTAGTAGAGATGAGGTTTCACCATGCTGGCCAGGCTGGTCTTGAACTCCTGACCTCGTGATCCGCCTGCCTTGGCCTCCCAGAGTGCTGGGATTACAGGCGTGAGCCACCAAGTCCAGCGGGTTTGTCTTTGTTTAGAGACTTGCCTGGGTTAAATCTATGAGCTCTGTCTCCCCCTCTGAGGTGTGTAGCTGCTGATCTCTCTGCTCAGTTTCTTTTTCTCTTACTTTTTTTTTTTTTTTTTGAGATGGAGTCTCACTCTGTCGCCCAGGCTGGAGTGCAGTGGCACGATGTCAGTTCACTGTAATCTCCGTCTCCTGGGTTCATGCAGTTCTCCTGTGTCAGCCTCCCAAATAGCTGAGATTACAGGTGCCCACCACCAAGCCCAGCTAATTTTTATATTTTTAGTAGAGACGAGGTTTCACCATATTGGTCAGGCTGATCTCGAGCTCCTGACCTCAGGCGATCCACCCACCTCGGCCTCCCAAAGTGCTGGGCCACTGTGAGCCACTGTGCCTGGCCTTGTTTTATTTTTTAAGTCTGGCTTTCTAGGAGTTGCCCCCTGTGTCTGAGTAGCCTTTCCTGGTTGACCAATGATGGGGCAGAAATTGTCCTGAAACACCATAAGCCAGTTGGCCTTCCGTCTTCTGATAATGCATTTCTGCATATTTTAGGAAGCACCCAATTCAAAGTTCAGGCCATTTTCTTTTTTTTTTTGAAACGGTGTCTCGCTCTGTCGCCCAGGCTGGAGTACAGTGGTGCAATCTCGGCTCACTGCAAGCTCCGCCACCCAGCTTCACGCCATTCTCCTGCCTCGGCCTCCTGAGTAGCTGGGACTACAGGCACCCACCACTACACCTGGCTAATTTTTTGTATACTTAGTAGAGACGGGGTTTCACCGTGTTAGCCAGGATGGTCTCGATCTCCTGACCTCATGATCTGCCCATCTCGGCCTCCCAAAGTGCTGGGATTACAGGCGTAAGCCACCGCGCCCGGCCAAGTTCAGGCCATTTTCAATTCTGTCTGGGCTTTTACTTTTATTCGCTGTTGGGTTTTTCCATCACATTTTCTCTAGGTAGGCTGCCCAGGGTCAGGCAGAAGCATGTGGCAATTAGGCCAGGTGCAGTGGCTCATGCCTGTAATCCTATCACTTTGGGAGGCTGAGGTGGGCAGATATTTGAGATCAGGAATTTGAGACCAGCCTGGACAACATGGTGAAATCCCATCTCTACTAAAAAATACAAAAATTAGGTGGGCGTGGTGGTGCGTGCTTGTAGTCCCAGCTACTTGGGAGGCTGAGGTTGCAGGTAGCTGAGGTTGCAGGTAGCTGAGATTGCGCCACTGCACTCCAGCCTGGGTGCCAGAGTGAGATTCCATCTCAGAAAGAAAAAAAAAAAGAAGTATGTGGCAATCTTAGGCCCTCTGTCTTCTGCTGTAAATGTGTAGAAGTTTAGCCAGGAAGATGCTTGCCCCAGCCAGAACCGTAACCTCAGGTTAGTAGAACCTTTGGTCTTGCCCTGCTCCACACCAAGTAGGCCCACTTTGAGTGTAGCTGCAAGGCTGGTTGTTATAGCAGTCCCCACTCTGGCAAAATCCCCTTGCTGATGGAGCTGAGGGGACACCTGAGAATGGCAGCGTCCCCAGGCAAGATGCCACAGATTCCCACTGTTATTACAAAACTTCAACAGTTACTCAAACATAAACGCTTCTCAGATTTTTTTCATCCAGGTTGGGGTGCAGTGATCAGAGCTCAATGCAGCTTCAAATTCCTAGCCTCAAATAATCCTTCTATCTTAGCCTCTTGAGTAGCTGTGACTACAGGCATGTGCCACCACTGCCTGGCCAATATTTTAATTTTAATTTTTTGTAAAGGTGGGAGTCTCACTATGTTGCCCAGGCTGGTCTCAGACTCCTGGCCTCAAGTGATCCTCCCACCTTGACCTCCCAAAGTGCTGGGATTACAGGTGTCAGCCACCACGCCTGGCTGTTTCTCAAATTATTACATGCCTCTGGTCAATTTTCAGAGTGCCGGAAATGGTCATTTTTGTCAATTTTTTCCACCTTTGTAATTTTTTTTAGGGAAAGAATTTGCCCATGTCTTCACATTGCCATAGCTGGACGTTTCACCCTCCTCAATAAACATGTGATGAATAAGTGAATAAACCCCTTGTAATTTGTGTTCTGTCTTGACCACTGTACTGAAACTGTCTTATCAAAAATTATCAGTTACTTCCCAGGCACTAAAACAGGCTCTGAGTAAGACAGGCCTGGGTTGAATTATAGCTCTGCAACTTAGTCATTGTGTACTTGACAAGTATATTTATCTTCTCCAAGTCTTGTTTTTTTCTGTTAAATAGCTAAAGTAATAGCTATGGTGTTATTATAAAGTTATTATAAGGAAGGTGTGGTCTGAGCAAGCGTCTGGGAGGATGCTTCAGAGTCCTTTCCCAACATAGTATTTGTCAGGAGGTCTGAGCTCCTGTTCAGACTGTGAGTCTGGGATGGCCCTCGACCTCGTTTTCCATCCTTACACACAGTGGAGACATGACTGGTGGGAATGCAGGGATAAGATCATGAAAACGCTTTGATATTACATCCATTAGACACAAGTATAAGGTATTATTATGCCTTATGATGATGTTCTTTGTGAACTTTAAAAAATCCCTTCTCTGGGATCGCGCCATTGAACTCCAGCCTAGGCAACAAGAACGAAACTGCCAGGGGAGTGGGCAGCCTTTTTATATTGGCTTCACCAAAAATAGTGCTCAGAGAATGCTCTTGGGATGTCTGAGGAAAAAGGCAGGTAGTGTGTGTGTGTGTGTGTGTGTGTGTGTGTGTGTGTGTGTGTGTGTGGCTGTGCTCTGAGGGTGGAGGCATCCTTCTAGCAAACAAGTAACTGAAATAAGCAGAACAACAAGAGAAAACAGCTTCAAGGAACTGCCTTGTGCCACACAAGTGGAAGATCCCACTGCTCCACTTCCCATCCTGGTCCTGTCTCAAGCCAGAGGCCCCGAAAAAACCTTTGCTGAGAGATGCTCAAGTCTCTACTTAATGCCAATATTCAGTGCTGATTTCTTATCAAGCTATTTATTTATTTATTTAGAGATACCATCTCCCTATGTTGCCAGGGCTGGACTCCTAGCTCCTGGGCTCGCACGATCCTCCTGACTCAGCCTCCCGAGTAGCTGGGACTACAGGAGTACGCAGCTGCATCCAGCTTCAGGCGATTTCTTTCTTTTTTTTTTTCTTTTTGAGACAGAGTCTCTGTCACCCGGGATGGAGTGCAGTGGTGCAATCTCAGTTCACAGCAATCTCCACCTCACAGGTTCAAGTGATTCTCCTGCCTCAGCCTCCTGAGTAGCTGGGATTACAGGCATATGCCACCACACCTGGCTAATTTTGTATTTTAGTAGAAATGGGGTTTCACCATGTTGGCCAGGCTGGTCTCAAACTCCTGACCTCAGGTGATCCGCCCACTTCGGCCTCCCAAAGTGCTGGGATTACAGGTATGAGCCACCGCATGTGGCCGACTCTACAAATATTAATACATTATGTGACATTATGATGTATATATTTTGGTTTTCCTCCACTATTCCTGGCTTTCAGCTCCTGTAAGCCCTGTCATTTCCTAAGTGACTAGAGCAATATATTTTATTAAAGGCCTTTTGTCCTGAGTCTTGAAGCAGTTCAGGAAAAGCTTGAGTAATAAAGGTGGAAGACAGACAATCTTTCATTATTTTTACCAAACTCTTCAAGACACCTGAGTTTACGTTAATGAGGTGAAAATCAGGATGGCTACAGGATGGGGATCTGGCTGGCAGGGGAACCAGCCACATTCCCAGAGGGTTGAAACTTCCAGGGAGGGGAGAGGGGCTGAAGGTTAAGCTGATCATCAAATGGACAACGGTTTAATCAATCATTCCTATGTAATGAAGCCTCAGTAAAAAAAACAAAGGAGCAGGGTTCAGAGAGCTTCTGGATGGCTGAACACGTAGAGGTTCCTGGAGAGTGGTGTGCCCAGGAATGGCATGGACGCTTGGTGCCCCTTCCTCCGTACCTTGCCCTATGCCTCTATCTGGTTGTTTATTTGCATCCTTGAAAATATCCTTTGTAGCCAGGTGTGGTGGCTCATGCTTGAGCCCAGGAGTTCAATACCAGCCTGGGTAACACAGTGAGACCTTGTCTGTAAACACATTTTTTTAAATATAAAATAAGAAAAAAAATTAAAATGAATATCCTTTGTAATAAACTGGTAAACATAAATAAGTGCTTCCTTGAGTTGTGTGAGCCATTCTAGCAAATTAATGGATCCCAAGGAGGAGGTTGTAGGAACCCTCATTTATAGCCGGTAAAAACCACCTGGGGCTTGCAATCAGCATCCTAAGCGGAGCTGAGTCTTGTGGGACTGGGATCGGAGGCTCTCCAGGTAGTGTGAGAATTGAATTAGAGAACACCCAGCTACTATCCATTGCAGAAAAGAACTGATTGATTGATTGTTGGTGGGGAAAAATTCCCACACACATTTTGGTGACCAGAGGTCACGGAAGTATTCTGTGTTGATTGTTGAGTGACAGTACAGGAGAAACTAAATTAGTTTTTTCTTATATATTCTCACATTAGCAGAATTGTGGGATATAGTAGATGTTGCACTAGCCATCAGTATTTCCTATAGTAGTCACAATTCGGTACCCAATAACTTCATCTTACTAGTTTTCTGATACAGTCCACTCATGAATAGCCAGAGTGATTTTTTTTTTTTTTTTTTTTTTTTTTTTGAGACAGAATCTCGCTCTGTCACCCAGGCTGGAGTGCAGTGGCATAATCTTGGCTTACTGCAACCCCTGCCTCCCAGGCTCAAGCTATTCTCCCGCCTCAGCCTCCTGAGTAGCTGGGGCCCACCACTATTACAGGCACCCACCACTATGCCCAGCTAATTTTTGGATTTTTAGTAGAGACGAGTTTTCACAAAGTTGGCCAGGCTGGTCTCAAACTCCTGACCTCAAGTAATCCACATGCTTCAGCCTCCCAAAGTGCTGGGATTATAGGTGTGAGCCACCGCATCTGGTTTCTTCCCTTCCCTGCCACTCCCTTTCCTTTTTCCTTTCCTTCCTCCCTCCCTCCCCACCCCTCTTTCTCTTTTTTTTTTTTTTTTTGACAGGGTCTCTGTCACCCAGGCTGGAGTGCAGTGGCGCGATCATACTCACTGCACCCTCAAACTCCTAGGCTCAAGGGATACTCTCACCTCGGCCTCCCAAGTAGCTGAGACTGCCAGCACGTACCACTACATGTGGCTAATTTTAAAAACTTTTAATAGAGACGGGGGGGGGGTCTCACTGTGTTGCCCAGGGTGGTCTTGAACTCCTGCCTCAGCATCCCAAAGTGTTGGGATTAACAGGTGTGAGCCACCACACCCAGCACAGGTTGGATTTTTATCTTATTTTTCTTTTTTCTTTCTTTCTTTCTTTCTTTTTTTTTTTTTGAGATGGAGTTTCGCTTGTTCCCCAGGCTGGAGGGCAATGGCGCGATCTTGACTCACTGCAACCTCCGCTCCCAGGTTCAAGCAATTCTCCCGCCTCAGCCTCCCGAGTAGCTGGGATAACAGGCACTCGCCACCACTCCTGGCTAATTTTGTATTTTCTGTAGAGATGGAGTTTCTCCATGTTGGTTAGGCTGATATTAAACTCCTGGCCTCAAGTAATCCACCCACTTTGGCCTCCCAAAGTGCTGGGATTACTGGTGTGAGCCACGACGCCTGGCCTGGAGTTTTGTCTTATTTTTCATCTTGTTTTGTTAGTTGTCTATCTTCTTCAAGCACCCATATAGAAAGTTAACATTTTCTCTATGATCAGCATCATGGTAGAATCAGCAGGTCTCATTCATGAGGGCTTAGTTATTGAAGTAGCAAAGGATGTCCTTATAAAATATTGACTATACAGTCACGCTTTGCATAATGATGTTTCAGTCAATCATGGACCTCATTAATGATGGTGGTCCCATAAGATTTTAATATCATAATCTGTACTGTATCAAATACTGTACCTTTTCTGTTTAGCTATGTTTAGATACACGAATACTTACCATGGTGTTACAATTGCCTACAGTATTCAGTACAGTCACATGTTATATAGTTTTGAAGCCTAGGAGCAATAGGCTATGTTATAGCCTAGGAGTGTAGAAGACACTACCATCTAGGTTTGTGTATGTGCACTCTATGATGTTTGCACAGTGATGAAACTGCCTAAGGATGCATTTCTCAGGAAGTATCAGTCATTAAATGACACATGACTTACATGGAAGTCACAGGACATGGACCCCAAGGACTACATAATCAGTGAGGCTCCAGTAGGCTACACTGCTGATAAAGCTACTTCATCTCTTTCAGGAAAACCATCATAAGCTCATCTCTGAATACAACATTCAGTTTTGTTGGAAAGTAACTATCAAGCTTTGCCGGGTCAGAACTATGCTTGATAACGTTTCCATTAAAAATGCTTTCTATCCCTCATACCATATTTTTCCAGGCGGGTGGGCCAACTGCAATCTGCTCTAAAATTCTGCTTTCTATCAGTTCTCCAAACATTTTCTGATTATGGGTTTTAACAAAGTGCAGTACTGGGGAATGCAGGCTCGTGCTGAAGTATGTGTATAAATGTGTTTGCTAATGGATTTAGACCCTCATGTGGAAAGGGCCCAAAGTGTTCTAAATAGAAAAATATTCAACTGAATCAGAACTGACTGAGGAGTTTGGAAAATGTTGGCAGGGCTTCGTGATCTTATATCAAACCATGGCAAGGCCACATTTTAACATCTCCCTACTCCCAGACTAATTTCATTTCTGTCACCCTCTTCACCTTGGAAACTCCTCCCATTCAGCAAAATCAGAAGCATTCAGAATAAGTACACTGTGATTTCTGTCCCTGAAACCCGCTGTGTGCACTGATGGAAAGCATAGTTTTAGTTTGTAGTCCTGTGCCCCTGGGCTGGTGGAGGAAAGGAAATGAATGAAATGAAACAGGCCACTTTCTTGCAGAGAGTCAGGCTGGTCTCTTTTTATTATTATTATTATATTTTTTTTTTGAGACAGAGTCTCGCTCTGTCGCTCAGGCTGGAGTGCAACTTTCACCTCCCAGGTTCAAGCAACTCTCTTGCCTCAGCCTCCTGAGTAGCTGAGACTACAGGTGCACACCACCACGCCCAGCTAATTTTGTATTTTAGTAGAGACGGGGTTTCACCATGTTGGCCAGGCTGGTCTCAAACTCCTGACCTCCAGTGATCCACCTGCCTCGGCCTCCCAAAGTGCTGGGATTACAGGCGTGAGCCACTGCGCCCAGCTTGGTCCAGCCAAGGTAGCATATGAATGCTACCTTGGGGCCAAAGAGTCTCTCCTGGACAAAAAATGGGGCCGTCACCTGCAACCCTGACACCTTCCCGGAAAGGGTCTTGCAGCGGCGCGGCGCGTCCAGCAGATGGCGCCCCAGCCCAGCTGAATTTTCCGCGGAGCTGTACTCCAAGCCTGTAGAAAAATCTGAATAAACAGGAAGGGGAATTTTTTTTTTTTTTTTTTTTTTTCCCAGCATCCTAATTTCAACCATATTACTGCCTTTTGTTCTTGTCAGGGGCCCTTTTATTCGAATAAGTTGAAATGCATTTCAGATGTCTAAAACTTTTGATTACGCAATCCCAAATTAATTTTTTTTTTTTTGGCCGGGCGCGGTGGCTCATGCCTGTAATCCCAGCACTTTGGGACGCCGAGGCGGGCGGATTACGAGGACAGGAATTCGAGACCAGCCTGGCCAAGATGGTGAAACCCCGTCTCTCCTAAAAATACAAAAATTAGCTGGGCGTGGTGGCGGGCGCCTGTAATCCCAAGGCAGGTGAATCGCTTGAACCTGGGAGGCGGAGGTTACAGTGAGCCGAGATCGCGCCACTGCATTCCAGCCTGGACAACAAAAGCAAAACTCCGTCTCCAAAAAAAAATTTTTTTTTTGGATGTCCACCCAGGAGGGAGGTTTTCAAACAGCATTAATTGTCACAAGGGCACAAGAGTTCAGAAACTTTCGCGGGCAGCGCCGTGTGATGAAACGTCGCTTCTAAACAGCAGGGCGTGGAGGGGACGCGCTCGCGGGGCCGCGGCGGAAGTGGCCTTCGTGGCGGGCTGGGCGGCGGGCTGGGCGGCGGCCGCGGCCCGAAGACAACGCCGCCTGCTGGTCACCGGGGACAGAGCGCTTGGGGCTCGTCAGGGCTGCGGCGCCACGCGGGTGGGAGCCCAGGCCCAGGACCTGGCGCTGCACGTCACCGCCCTAACCAAGGAAGCAAAGTCATAGACACAACCACAGCCTCCTTTCTGCTCTGCAGAGATACCTGGAGGCCTACTCTGGTTTGGAGAGCAGTGTTTCAACGAGCTTAACGGTTTTTAACGCTTGCCACAGCTAAACAGGGTGGACTTGATTTTTAGGGTGTCCTTGTTATTTAAGACAATCCTAAAGGAGAATGAAAATTAGAACCTGGTAGGAGACTGCTTTCATTTATTCTATCCTGCTTTAATGGTATTTACAACGTATTAAAAGCAGTTATCAGAGGCGAGTTGGATAAATGGGCTAGGGGTTGTGTTTCAAGGTGGAGGCGTTTGTCATTTCTGACTGTGGCCCCTCGTTTTTATTCCAGGATCGTTGCAGTGCCATTTCTAAGTCCCTCCTCCTCTCCCTACTTCCCTTTTCTCTGCACCCATTTGACAGGAGCCTCTGCAATCGTCTGCTTATTGCGCGTCACCGTCATCCACTGGGAAAGCCTTGTGGTACCACCTTTCTCCACCTATGGCTGCGGCCCGCAAGAAGATGACGGGTTGCGCTTCCGCTCTGGAGCCAGCCCTGTTACCGGGAACTGCAACCCGAAAGATGATGTCAGAGCGCAGCTTCGCTCTTTTTATGTTGCAGAGTTTATGCTGCCCTGCACTGAGCAGACCCTTTCTCTTACGCAGCCCTGCCGTTCACCTTGCCCAGTGACTCCGGATAACCTTCCGGACCCTCCCATTTGCAGAGGTTCCCTGCTTCAAGCGTCATAATCATTCATCTCCGTTTTTCCTCTAGTGATGAAGGCTCGTGGACGGACCACGGTTCACTCGGTCTAGGAGTCACGCTGTTGATCAGGTCCCTGTTGTTAGACATCAAAATTCCCATCTCCCATCAGGGCACAGCTATGGGGCTCTGGGTCAAAACAGGGCCTTCTCTTTTGTCTGGTAGCACCAGAAACACGGTAATTGGGAATCAATCAGGAATGGAAGGCTCCTTGAGGCCCTGGAGCTGGAAGGTTGGGCCCCCAAGTCCTGAAAGGGACCAGTGGGGCTGTAACCTTCACAATCTGGATCCAGCCAGAAGAGCACTGAGAGCTCAGTGTTTGGAGGACAGAAAAGGGCAATGGATGTACAGTAACTTAGTGAATCAGGGACCGGATCCAGGAAGATGCCCGACATTTGTTTATCAGCAGAAGTAAAGGAGGGGAACGTCCTCCTAACTGTTACTGTGTCATGAAAGTGTCCTTCAGGGAGAGGCGACATGAACAGGGCAGCTGATAACATTGATACTGTGCAGGCACACATCTCCCCACATTCCCCGGGCTGCTGAACCAAGTGTACCAAATTAATCGCAAGGACACAGCTTTGAGCCTCCCCTGCGGCAGTCCCTGGAGGGAGTCCGCTCAGACAAAGCAAAGCGCGCTCCCGGGGGGAGGGGTGGCCACTTTCTCTTTGTTCTCCCTTGGAAAATGGGCTGTCTCTCAAGTCTCGAAACCAGCTGCTTTCACTTCTTGTAGGGGGTCAAAATAAATCACCAATCCTGTTTGGACAGCATAGTTTTGAAGCCCTGAACTCTGTGAAATGCAGGGTCAAACTATTTTTAGATTAAGTTCGTATTCTGAGTTTCCCAGCAAAAATTTCAGAAATGTGCCCCACTTTGAAAAAATAAAATAAAAAGAACACCTCCAGAATAAACGGTGGTGGAGACAGAGTGTTTGAAATTATACTTAACCCAAAAACGGCAAGTCATACACATTACACTTAGGAATCGCTTCTTCACAGAGGTATAATTACTGAGCAGATATCTTTGCCTGCTAAGAAGCCCGCTCAGCAGTAAAAGGGAGAGCTGAGAAACCTCAACTTTCCACATTATAAGTGATATTTGTTTCTCATAAGAAGGATTTAACATAGCTCCTTTTTAAAAATTCAGAATTGCCTATCCCTGATTTAAGTGAGGGATCAAGACAAAGGGTGCCTGACTTCTGTATCAGGAATAGGCATGCCACTCCCCAAGCACTCGGAGCATCTGCTGCCTGGGCTGATTCTTAAACCGAAATCCACACTTGACAGCTGAAGTGGCCTTTTATGTCCAGTTGGAATTTCATGTTGGGCAGGCTGCAATGAGTTCACGTCCAAACAGAAAATGGGTTCTATGGGTCAGAGAAAGTTTACTGTGCTGAGAAGGACTAGGTGGACATTTTGTAAATACTATAGGTGTATTTCCTGGGAATTTATCCACAAAAATAAGGTTGTTTCATTCCCTTCACACAGCTTCCTCAGGCCCTTTCAGACAGTTTCTACTCTTTGGATTTAATCTGCCTTCTAAATATCCGCTCCTGTTGTGTCCAGAACAAGGGACTATCTGCACGTTACTGTGGAAGCAAGCGTTGGGTAGCCCGGAGGGCAGCTCCTCCCAATCAGTTCTTGTCCTCCTTCTCTCAGGCTCTCAGGAGGAAGTGAGAGCCCCAGCCAGGAAACCAGCCTAGCATTAGCGTTTAGGGACAGATGATCTAATGGCTCAGGTTCTATAGGTGACCTTCAGGCAAGCTTCTACAATAATTCTGAAGCTAGACACAGAACATATGAGCAGGTGTTCAAGAATTATAGATGCCTCTGAAAGTAACAGAAGGCCAGGCGCAGTGGTGCACGCCTGTAATCGTAGCCCTTCAGGAGGCTGAGATGGGAGGATCATTTGAGGCCAGGAGTTTGAGACCAGCCTAGTCAACATAGCGAGACTCCATCTATATATCTATATCTACATCTATATCTATCTGTCTATCTATCGATCGATCGATCTATATTTAATGTAGCAGAAATTTAAAGAAAAATAGCCATGGCACGTATGTTCACAGTACTACACTGTGTTCTCTTCAGTGTTAAGGAGATTACATTTAAAATTTGTAAGCACTTTGAGGGCAAGAGCCCTGTTTCGCACTTCCTTTATATTTCTCACAGTGCCCAGCAAGGTATTACACATGCAGTGGTCACTCAGGGAATATTTACTTAAAAAAAATTAGTGCTGGCTCACACCTGTAATCCCAGCACTTTGGGAGGCTGAGGCGCAAGGATTGCTTGAGCTCAGGAGTTGGAGACCAGTTTGGAAAACACAAGATCCTACGTCTACAAAAAATTATTATTATTATTATTATTATTATTATTATTATTATTTTGAGACGGAGTCTCGCTCTGTCGCCCAGGCTAGAGTGCAGTGGCCAGATCTCAGCTCACTGCAAGCTCCACCTCCCGGGTTTATGCCATTCTCCTGCCTCAGCCTCCCGAGTAGCTGGGACTACAGGCGCCTGCCACCTCGCCCGGCTAGTTTTTTTGTAATTTTGGTAGAGACGGGGTTTCACCGTGTTAGCCAGGATGGTCTTGATCTCCTGACCTCGTGATCCGCCAGTCTCGGCCTCCCAAAGTGCTGGGATTACAGGCTTGAGCCACCGCGCCCGGCCACAAAAAATTATTAAAAATTAGCTGGGAGTGGTGGTGCATGCCTGTAGTTAGTCCCAGCTCCTTGGGAGGGTGAGACAGGAGGATCATTTGCACCCAGGAGTTTGAGGCTGCAGTGAGCTATAATTGCACCACTGCACTCCAGCCTGGGCAACAGAGTGAGACCCTGCCTATAAAAAATAACAATTAAAAAATAATTACGGACTAAGGGAACAACAAACAGCTGTGCTCTGAGATTAAGCCTGTTTTTATTGTCACTTCTGAGGAAACTAGACAGTGATACTTTATAGCCAGAAAACTAAAGTGGGGATGGTGCAACTTTTCTAAATAATAATGACAGCAGCTGACCTTCCTTTATACCAGAAACTATACTAAGTTCTTTTCATACATTATCTTATTTACACCTGACCACACCCCACAGACTTAAGTATTACTATTAGGATTACCCTTATTTTCCAGATGACAAAACATTACCCAAGTCACACCACTAGTTAAGTATCCACATCAGGACTTGAGTCCAGCTCTCAGTCAGTTTCCAATGCTTTCAGGCACAATCCTGCACCAGAACATCTCAAGATGACTTCCATAGCTCCATTTATTAACCACCCTGCTTTGAGCCTTGCAACCTAATATCTGAAGTGAGAGGGATAGTCCTTCAGAGCAAATGAGCTCAAATAAAATTTAAAAAGCAATACATGATTTAAGAGGGAGAGGGAAAAGGGTCAGCACAGGCACAATTCATAACGGAACATGTCGCAATATGCCTGGGCTTGATGTCTTCTCCTGCACATTTTCTAGTTTAATCCCCATGGCACCCTGTGGAGTATGTTATTGTTATCTCATGTATAAGGAATAAATGTCTGGAGAACAGCTGGGTTCAAGAAAAAGGTAAACGCTCAAATATTCAGAGGCAGAGAGAGAAGGAATCTACTGATAACACTGTATCTGCCCCAGGCCTCTCACTTAGGCTCACAGTGCTGGTGTGGGCGTGTCTCACCTTTCCTTCTTCTCCTATGTTGTTAGTAACACTCCAGCCAGCCAGAAAGCTTGCGCCTGTCTCTACCTGCCCCATAAGTACAAATAGGGTTAAATGTCGACTTGTATGCCATTAAAACATTTCAAAAGCACAGATGAGGTAGAGAGAAAATAGTACAAGTCATGATTCATGAAATGCTATGTAAGAGTTAAATAAAATGAATTAGATTTTAGCATACTGCCAGGTAAAGATTTCCACAAGGCATAGACTGTTCTAAAAAATAAATAAAATAAAATAAAATAAAAATAAAATAAAATAAAATAAAAGGCCAGGGCAGATGTGGCTCCGCCTGAATCCAACACTTTGAGGCCAAGGTCAGGGCAGATCATGAAGGTCAGGAGTTGAGGACCAAGGCCTGGCCAACGGTGAAACCCTGGTCTGCACTAAAATACAAAGTTAGCAGGGGTTGCGCGCAGCCTTACAGTTCCCCCGGCTTACTAGGTGGAGGCTGAGCAGGAATCGTTGAACCCAGGCGGCAGAGGTTGCAGTGAGCTATACTGTTGCCATTACAGTCTGGGCGACAGGAGTCAACTGCATCTCAAGAAAAATAAAATAAATAAATAAAATTTAAATAATAAATGAGAAGCAAGTTAAGAGATAAAAACACAGACCATGGCCCACAAATTTATTTTAAAAGTCACACAAAACAAGTAAAGTGCACACCACACCACCACCTCGTATGCAAAACAGGTAGGAAATAGTTGGTTACACCCAAATTGTTTTTTTTGTTGTTCTGAGACGGATCTCCTCTGTCTTGTCACCCGCACTGGAGGTGCAGTGGCTGGATCTCAATCCACTGCAAGCTTCCGGCCCCGGATTCACCGTCCATTCTCCTGCCCTCAGGCCTCCGAGTTAGGGCGGAGCTACAGGCGCCCGCCACCTCGCCCGGCTGTTTCCCAAATCTGTAAACAGGTGTTTCTCAGGGAGAACACTGGTTTTGGGGTGAAGTAAGCAGTACTGGCAGGACTTTTCCTGTCTTTTTTTTGAGGGACGGGTCTCGCTCTTTCACCAGGGCTGGAGTGCAGGTGGCGCCGATCTCCACCTCACTGCCAAAGCTCCCGCCTCCCGGGTTCACCCATTCCCTGCTCCTCAGCACCCCGGCGTAGCTGGGGGGACTACAGGCCCCGCACCGCGGCCCCCGGGCTAATTTTTTTGTATTTTAGTAGAAGACAGGTTTCCACCGTGTTAGCAGAGTAGTCCCAATCTCCTGCCCCTCGTGATCCCCTGTCTCGGCCTCCCAAATGCTGGATACAGCGTGAGCCACCGTGCGCCGCCTTCCTTGTCTTTTTACAAGGATAATTATTATATAATGGTATGTAAAGAAAGAAAGGGACAGAAAAGAACAAAGTGAGCTGTTAGAAAAATATACCGTCCATGGCTCACACCTGTAACCCAGCAGTTGGGAGCGCCGAGCGGCGGATCACCGTGAGTGAGGTCCAGAGGTCAAGATCAGCCTGCCGGGAGATGGTTGAAACCCGTCTCACTAAAATACAAAAATTAAAGCCGGGCATGGTGCGCGCACAGCTGTAACCAGCTAACTCGGGGAGGCTGAGGGCAAGAAAATGCTTAACCGTGAGGCAAGAGTTGCCAGTGAGCTGAGGATTTGCCACTGTACTCCAGTCTGGGGCAGACAGGGGCAAGATCTGTGCAAAAAAAAAAAAAAAAAAAAAAAAAAAAAAAAAAAAAAAAAAAAAAAAAAGTAAAAGTTCGCATGTAGTAAAGTGGGGAAAGTGATACAAATACACCAAGCTGAAATCCACCGCCTCCTTCATGTCCAGGGAAGGCCAATAGATTAGAGGAGTGTCCTCGTGTTGACATTATTAATACTTTAATGATTTTTTAAAATTTAATGTCTCCTGTGTCTACCAGAAATATATTTCTGAGAAGTTCAATAGACTTGGAAGCAGACCACCTGGGTTCAAGGCCTGACTGCCTTTCTCTGTAACCTTGGGCTAGTTTCTCAGGGCCTTAGTTTCCTTATCTGCAGAGTGGAGAGGAGAGTAACACACTTCACAGGGTGCCCTGAGGATTAAATGAGATAATGCATAGGAAAGACCATCCAAACCTGGAGGACAGAGACTTGTAAACTGCAGATTGTGTTAGTGCCCACTCTCTTCCCATTCTCTCCATCCCACTTCACAGAATTGTTTTTCCTCACACCTTTAAGATGTCTGAGTATCCCACACTGAAGTAGAGTAAAATTAGTAAACCATTAGTCTTTAGCATAATATTTGCTGATAATAGGCCTCTGTAATTTGAGACTTCAGATTCTGCAGATGCATGGTTTTTAAGCTTCAATAGCCTGTATTCATGCATTTATTTTAAGGGATATGCTCATTTGATTCCATTTATAAAATATGCCTCTTCCCTGTGCAACCCACTTTTGATTCAAAAACTAAAATATCCAAATCAGAGAGGCCATTTAAAGTATAAGACAAAAATATAATTAACATGTATTGCATCTTAAAATATGTTTATTTGTGGTCCTAATAAAACTTCAGGCTGCTCTGAAATTTCAAGATTCCAGTAATAAGCCTTATAATGAAAAGAATTGCAGAAATAATAAGATAAACACTAATGCCACCAATATAATTAAACATGAAACAAGAAATAGGAACAAATTCATAAATATCAGTTGCATGCACACAGTACCATGTCCAAGCCGTGCATGATGAAACTATTTACATTACATTACTATTCCAGCCTTACCTTTGAATCACAGCCAGGTTCTCCTCTGCTTTTGCTGGATGTGCATGTGTTAAAAGGCGTAGGGAGCTGAAGAGTCCTGGTGAAGTAAATAAGAATCCAGTTAGAGATGTGCAGTTGGAGTTAAGAAAGGATCCATTTGAAGGATCTAATTCCAAGCACACAAAGCACTCATCCCTCCCGAGCTCCTCCACCCCATTGAACAGGCTGTCATTTTAGAGCTGGGCGCCCATTGTTCACTTTCTTCTACTCTAATTAGATTTGACAGATTGCTCTTTCTGGCTAGACTGGCTGTTGCCAAGAACAGAGAGAAGAGATGAGGCTGACCTTGTCATTGTGCCCTTGGGATCAGGTCCCTGCCCCCTCCTCCATCCTAGTCCACAGATCACTGAAATTGCTCCTTAGCAGCTTCACATCTATTCCTCTTCTCCTCCAGCCTAAGACTGGCAGTCTTAGCACCTCTGAGTTTTCTTACTCTCAATACTATGAGCTTCAAAGCCTAGGTAGGCTGTGGGAGTAGAATAAGTGGTGCTGTTGTATTTTTCATAACAATACTCTGACCCTGGTTTTTTTCTTTTTGAGACAGAGTCTTGCTCTGTTGCCCAGGCTGGAGCACCATGGCAAGATCTCGGCTCATTGCAACCTCCGCATCCCGGGTTCAAGCGATTCTCCTGCCTGAGCCCCCTGAGTAGCTGGGATTACAGGCATGTGCCACCACACCCAGCTAATTTTTGTATTTTTAGTAGAGATGGGGTTTCACCATGTTGACAACTGGTCTGGAACTCCTGACCTCAGGTCATCCGCCTGCCTTGGCCTTCCAAAGTGCTAGATTACAGGCATGAGCCACCGCACCCGGCCAGCCTTGGTTTTTTTCTGCAGGCCTATTGGGAAAAACAGACCAGCTTTTCCAAAGGGAAATGTAACTGCATTTCCACCCAGGAGCCAGGAAATATTGATCACTTAATGAAGTAGAGCTCAGCAAGGATCCACGGATCTGAAGCAAACCCCATGCGCCGCTGCCCTGTTTCCTGTCTGTGAAATGTCGCCAAGAACTCCTGAACCTTCACCATCTCAAACACACATTATATTGGTATTAGGTAAGAACCAGACAATGAAATGATAGAATGGGAAGTGAGCTTAGAGATCATCTAGTCTAATAACTTTTCCTGGAAGATTAAAAAACACAGATGAAAAGTGAGAAGTGACATGACAGTGTCGTGAAATTAGCTAACAGATGTTTAACACCTGGCACTATGCAAACGGCTTCTGATCAGTTTTGTCACAAACCTGCCTTTCTCTAATTTATCCTATGCTTGATAATAAACTATATTGGCCAGGAAAGTACTCTCTTTCTCTGAGGAAAGAATTCTCCTCACCCAAGGACTGTATCGGCCTATTTTTCTTATTTTTTTGAGGTAGAGTCTCACTCTGTTGCCCAGGCTGGAGTAAAGTGGCTCCATCTTGGCTCACTGCAACCTCCACCTCCCAGGTTCAAGCGATTCTCTTGCCTCAGCCTCCTGGGTAGCTGGGACTTCAGGTGCCCACCACCACACCCGGCTAATTTTTGTATTTTTAGTAGAGACAGGGTTTCATCATGTTGACCAGGCTGGTCTTGAACTCCTAACTTAAGGTGATCTGCTCACCTCAGCCTCCCAAAGTGCTGGGATTACAGGTGTGAGCCCCCATGCCCAGCCAAAGGACCATATGTTTAGAAATGCTTCCCTGAATTTACTGAGTTTACTGAGAACTCAGTGGCCTGGTACTAGAACCTGAGTCACCAAATGCCACACAACTGTCATAGAAGTACAGGATGGACCTCAACAGGCTGCACACCTGGGCCCTGCTCTTACACAGGAGTGGCCCTGTCCTTGACCCAGTCCTGGCCACGCCCATGGCCTCAAGAGCTGTGAGCAGGAGCAACCGGTAGGAAGTTCTCCTTGGAACAAATTTAGTGTTTACCGGGTTGTAATATAAACCCATTCATGTACAGTTCGTTCAACTGCTCAAAAGCATTTATTAAAAGCTCATTATTTACTAAACCCCTGTGGGCTGATAAGCCTACTCCAATGAGTAAGACACAGCCTCAAGGAGCCAGCAGTGTCAACACTTAACATGCAGGGGAGCACTGTGGGGCCACAGTGGGAGGAGGAAATACTGTTTTCCTTGGTTGAGATTCAAGGAATCAGAAAAATGTCAAAGGAAGTGATTCTTGGCTGGGCACAGTGGCTCACGCTTGTAATCCCAGCACTTTGGGAGGCCAAGGTGGGTGGATCACAAGGTTAGGAGTTTGAGACCAGCCTGGGTAAAACCCTGTCTCTACTAAAAATACAAAATATTAGCCGGGTGTGGTGGTGGGCGCCTGTAATCCCAGCTGCTCGGGAGGCTGAAGCAGGAGAATCGCTTGAACCGGGTAGGCGGAGCTTGAAGTGAGGCAAGATCATGCTATTGCACTCCAGCCTGGGCGACAGGCTGTCTAAAAAAAAAAGGAAGGAAGGAAGTGATTCCTGAGGTGAGCTTTGAGAAATAAGGGATATTTTCCAGGGATGGGAGGAGAGATGCAAGTACATGGCATTGAGATAGATAGTGAGCCTGGTGTTTGCTGGAAAAAAAGGAAGTTTGGGGCTTGCATAGCACCAAAGATGAGATTGGGAATTTAAGTAGAGATCAATGGAAAAACTGTGTGACAAGGGGAGAAAGCTGGATTTTCTCTTGGTAGCTCATGGGAACCACCAAAAAGTTCCAAGCAGGGAAGTAAAATGATCCAAACTGCATTTTAGAAAGATGGCCTGGCCGGGCGCGGTGGCTCAAGCCTGTAATCCCAGCACTTTGGGAGGCCGAGACGGGCGGATCACGAGGTCAGCAGATCGAGACCATCCTGGCTAACACAGTGAAACCCCGTCTCTACTAAAAAATACAAAAAACTAGCCGGGCGAGGTGGCGGGCGCCTGTAGTCCCAGCTACTAGGGAGGCTGAGGCAGGAGAATGGCGTAAACCCAGGAGGCGGAGCTTGCAGTGAGCTGAGATCCAGCCACTGCACTCCAGCCTGGGCGACAGAGCGACTCCGTCTCAAAAAAAAAAAAAGAAAGATGGCCTGTAAGCTGGGCGCGGTGGCTTACGCCTGTAATCCCAGCACTTTGGGAGGCTGAGGTGGGATGATTCCTTCCATCCAGGAGTTCAAGACTAGCCTGGACAATGGAGCAAGACCCCATCTCAATTAAAAAAAAAACAAAAAGAAAGAAAGAGAGAGAGAAAGAAAAGAAAGAAACAAGAAAGGAAGAAAATAAAAGGGTCGGGCGCGGTGGCTCAAGCCTGTAATCCTGGCACTTTGGGAGGCCGAGGCAGGCGGATCATGAGGTCAGGAGATCAAGACTATCCTGGCTAACACAGTGAAACCCCATCTCTACTAAAAATACAAAAAAAATTAGCCGGGCGTGGTGGCGGGCGCCTGTGATCCCAGCTACTTGGGAGGCTGAGGCAGGAGAATGGCGTGAACCCAGGAGGTGGAGCTTGCAGTGAGCTGAGATCGCACCACTGCACTCCAGCCTAGGCGACAGAGCGAGACAGTGTCTCAAAAAAAAAAAAAAAGGAAAAGAAAAAAAGAAAGGAAAGGAAAGGGAAAAGAAAAGAAAAAGAAGGCTCTGGCTAGGCACGGGGCTCATGCCTGTGATCCTAGTGCTTTGGGAAGCTAAGTCAGGAAGATTACTTGAGCCCAGGAGTTTGAGATCAGCCTGGGCAATACAGTAAGACTCCATCTCTACAAAAATTGCTTTTTAATTAGGTGGGCATGGTGCACCTGTAGTCCCAGCTACTCAGAGGCTAAGGTGGGAAGATTACTTGAGCCCAGGAGGTTGAGGCTACTGTGAACCATGAGTGTACCACTGCACTCCAGCCTTGGCAACAGAGTGAGATCCCTCCTTTAAAAAAAAAGAAAGAAGGAAGGAAGGAAAGAAAGAGAGAGAGAGAAAGAGAGAGAGAAAGAAAGAAGGAAGGAAGGAAGGAAGGAAGGAAGGAAGGAAGGAAGGAAGGAAGGAAGGAAGGAAGGAAAGAAAGAAAAGGAAAGAAAGAGAGAAAGAAAGAAAGAAAGAAAGAAAGAAAGAAAGAAAGAAAGAAAGAAAGAAAGAAAGAAAGAAAGAAAGAAAGAAAGAAGGAAAGGTGGCTCTGATGGCAGCATGGAAGATAGTTTGGAGGACAGGTGGGAAGGATTCAGCTCAGGGGCCATGTATTCTAGGAAACCTTTCCTGAGCTCTCGGGCAGAGCTGTCGGTGCCTTGTCTGGACCTCTGCAGCACCCATCCTCTGACACTTAGCCTATTTGATTTGTTTATATGTCTGCCTCCCTCATTAAAGTACAAATTTCCCAAAGACCAAGACTTATTTCTTTTACATATTTATGTAAAATGCACCTACCATAGCATATGGCCCTAGATATGCTTTTATTTATTTATCTTCTGTTTTTTGAGACCGGGTCTCACTTTGTTGCCCAGGCTGGAGTGCAGTGGTGCAGTCACAGCTCACTGCAGCCTCGACCTCCCAGGCTCAGGAGATCCTCCCACTTCAGTTTCCTGAGTAGTTGGGACTACAGGCACCTGTCACCACACCCAGATTTTTAAAAATTTTTTGTAGGGACAGGGTCTTACTGTGTTACCCAGGCTGGTCTTCCTTTCTTTTCTTCTTTAACTGCATTTTTATATGCTATGTTATATGGTTTCTTATGTAATATCCTCACTCTAGTCCTACTGAATTGCAATGGACATTGTTTCTTGTCATCCCAGTTTTTATCCCTGTACTCTGACAATAGGCCTAATTTTTTTCTGGGAATTCTCTGCTTTTGGTCTTTGCATCTGATTAGGGCTTCCTCAACCTCTAGCCCCAGGGTGAAGGACAAGCCTTAGGCCTAAATCAGCCAGTCTATCCTAACTAATTGGTTTGAGGTAAGCATGTGCTCTAAACCTTCCTAATCAGATTAAATCTAGGGACTTTCTCCAGAGTTACTGGAGGAGTAGTTTCTCTCTCTCTCTCTCTCTCTCTCTGTCTTCCTCCTGGACATAGAGTTAATTAATTAATTGGTGACAGGGCTGCTGTAGCCATTTTGACACCAAAGGAATAAGCCTGTTTGAGAATGAAGCTAATATATGGAGGAAAGCCCAGAAAGCGGAGAGAGACAGAGTCCCGGGGATGGGAGCAGAGCTCCTCTCTCATCAGCAACTCTCCCTGCTAGTTTGGACACTGTATATTTGGTAATGGTGAGTGTTAATTCATTTACATCTGTGAGGTTTCTTTCTTTGTTTTTCCCTTTGTTTTCTTTTGTTTTTTGTTTTGAGACAGGGTCTCACTCTGTTGCCCAGGCTGGAGTGGAGTGGCATAATCACAGCTCATTGCAGCCTCCACCTGCTGGGTTTAAGTCATCCTCCTGCCTCAGCCTCCTGAGTGACTGGGGCTATAGGCATGCACCATCTTGCCTGGTTATTTATTTATTTATTTATTTATTGTAGAGACAAGGTCTTACTATTTTGTCCAGGCTGATCTCAAACTCTTGAGCTCAAGCGATCCTCTTGCCTTGACCTCCCAAAGTGCTAGAATTACAAGCATGAGCCATGAGGCCGGCTTATGTTTTGGGTGGAGGCTAAGCTTCGCTCCCTGTCCTCTGTTTTGAGAAGATAGGTGGCAGCTAAAAACAGATAACAAGGTATAGGAACAATGGATTGCTAGTACTCAAGGAGAAGGATCAAAATGTCTGCATTTCCCATGTGAGTGAAAGTTAGGGAGGGAGCTCAAGACTCTTTTTAAAGAATGTGTCTCTTCCCATCTTGTTCAAAGCTTTCAGTAAGCACTCTTCTGTTATATAAAACTCAACCACGTCTATCCAAGCAGTCTCACAAGTTAGGAATTTGACCAGCTGTCCATGAGGAAGTGGGCTAAAAAAATGCCAAGCATTCTCTCTCTCCCTCACTCACACACATACACATTCTCTCTCTCTCTCTCACACACACACACTCTGTCTCTCACACACACACTCACTCTCTCTCACACACACACATTCTCTCTCTCACACACACATTCTCTCTCTCACACACACACACTCTCACATACACATACTCTCTCACACACTCTCACACACACTCACACACACTCTCACACACACTCACACACACTCACTCTCACACACTCACACACACTCACTCTCACACACACTCTCACACTCTGTCTCACACACACACACACTCTCATACACACTCACACACTCTCACATACACACTGTCTCACACTCACACACTGTCACACACACACTCTGTCTCACACTCACACACACTCTCACATACACACACTCTCACACACACATACTCTCACACACACACTCTCACACACACACTCTCACACACACACTCTGTCACACACACACACTCTGATTTCAGTGCTTAGCAGTACACCACATACATGCTATTTATTCACATAGCTTGTTCCTTATTTTCAGTTATTTTTGTCCTCTCTAAAGTGGGAAGCATTAAGGAAAGCAAACTTCCTAGTTCTTTTTCTTTTCTTTTCTTTTTTTTTTTTTTTTTTTTT
>NW_016811706.1:947998-950372 GCF_001698545.2 Rhinopithecus bieti
CTCTCACACACACTCACACACACTCACTCTCACACACTCACACACACTCACTCTCACACACACTCTCACACTCTGTCTCACACACACACACACTCTCATACACACTCACACACTCTCACATACACACTGTCTCACACTCACACACTGTCACACACACACTCTGTCTCACACTCACACACACTCTCACATACACACACTCTCACACACACATACTCTCACACACACACTCTCACACACACACTCTCACACACACACTCTGTCACACACACACACTCTGATTTCAGTGCTTAGCAGTACACCACATACATGCTATTTATTCACATAGCTTGTTCCTTATTTTCAGTTATTTTGTCCTCTCTAAAGTGGGAAGCATTAAGGAAAGCAAACTTCCTAGTTCTTTTCTTTTTTTTTTTTTTTTTTTTTTTTTTTTTTTGAGATGGAGTTTCATTCTTGTTGCCCAGGCTGGAGTGCAATGACGTGATCTTGGTTCACTGCAACCTCCACCTCCTGGGTTCAAGCGATTCTCCTGCTTCAGCCTCCCAAGTAGCTAGGATTACAGGCACCTGCCACCACGCTTAGGTAATTTTTTGTATTTTTAGTGGAGATGGCGTTTTACCATGCTGGCCAGGCTGGTCTCAAACTCCTGAGTTCAAGCAGTTCGCCCGCCTCAGTCTCAGCCTCAGCCTCCCAAAGTGCTGGGATTACAGGCTTGAGCCACCGGGCCAGCCTAGAGTCTTTATTCTTATAGTAGCATCCTGCCTCACTGTTTTCCTAATATTTACTATTATTTCCTCCTAATATATTTGCAAATGTGTAGTTTAACCATTGGTTATTTAATAACAAAATCATGGACTTGCAAAATCTACTATTTATTAAAGAAGCCAGTCACAAGAGATCACATATTGTATGATTCCATTTATATAAAATGTCCAAAACAGGAAAGTCCTTAGTGACAGAAGTAGATTAGTAATTACCAGGAGCTAGGAGGAAGGAATAGAAATGGGTACAGGATTTCTTTTGGGAGTGATGAAATTGATTGTGATGATGGCTGTGAAACTCTCTGAATATACTAAAAATAGTTGAATTGTGTACTTTCAATAGCTGAATCGCTATAGTATGTAATTTTTTACCTCAACAAAGCTATTTAAAAATCTAGTGCTCACTTCCTACTGGATTTTGAAAGAGAATTACAAATTTTGGCCAGGTACAGTGGCTCACGCCTATAATCCCAGCATTTTGGGAGGTGGAGGCAGGTGGATCACTCAAGCTCAGGAGTTCAAGACTAGCTTGGACAATGTGGTGAAACCCCATCTCTACAAAAAATACAAAAATTAACCAGGCAGGGTGGCACACACCTGTAGACCCAGCTACTCAGAGGCTGAGGTGGGAAGATGGCTTGAGCCTGGAAAGTCGAGGCTGTAGTGAGCCAAGATTGCGCCACTACCCTCCAGCCTGGTCAACAGAACGAAAGACACTGTCTCAAAGTAAAAATAAAAAATTCACTTCCCCATTTGCCAACATTTCTCTAAAGTAGGTGAGTAGTCATCAGCTGGGCCCTCTCCCTAACTTAGTTCTCCCTACTTGGGTCCATTTCCCTGCTCTCTGCACCCCCATCAAGAGTTCAGTCTGCCCAGAGCTCAACCCTGGAAGTCAGGATTTTCCTGCCTGCACCACCAGACTCTATGCCTTTGCCAAGATGGTCCCTTCCATTGAACCCGTGTGTTCAGGGCCCTGATTGCATGTCACCTCTTCAAGGGCCTTTTACTTTCCACTTCACTGGGAGTGGTCTGCCATCCAGGGTACAAGAAGTGACATTTCGACCAAATGTTTTGATACCACATAGCAAGGCGTCATCAGTGTTCTCGTCTGGATTCTTTGGGTCTGCACCACCCACCAGTGACCCTTTTCACTAAGTTAATGCCACATTTAATTTTCCTTATTCCAGCATCAAAGTCTGTATTTTATTTTGTTTGTTAGCTTTTGCTTTCTTCTGCCCATTATTTGATCCTTCCCTTCTTCTTTTTCCCATCTCCTCACTTCCATTCCCCCCTCAAGCCCTTCCCTTGGTACCTGGTAATTCTTGCTAAATATTCAGGACTCTGGAAAAATGTCATCTCTTCCAGGAAGGTTTCTCTGACACCTCCCCTCACCCTTAGGATGGTGGGTGAACTGAAGTAATGGCAAGGGAAATGTAGAGAAAGAAACAAATTGGAAAAATATTAAGGAGGAAGATTTGGCAGAACTTGCTAATGTGAAATAAACCCTAAAGATCAAACAAAATCAGCAGTTAATTCGAGATAACAATTTAAATCATTTCATGTTTTTTCAAGCTTTGAGTCATCTACATTTTTTTTTTTTTTTTTTTTTTTTTTTT
>NW_016811706.1:951824-959834 GCF_001698545.2 Rhinopithecus bieti
CCGTCTCAAAAAAAAAAACAAAAAACAAAAAACAAAAAAGAAAGATAGATCCTCCTGCCAAGCATGTCTTCCTTAAACATCGGTTATAATTTTGCTTTATTGATGGAGGGCCCTTCATGAGTCTCTCTCAGCCTAAAAACTCTGTCTTGCTTTAAAAGCCTTCCTAGTTGGTCCATCCCTTCCCATCAGCTCCACCCAGCTGTGGTCAGGCTGGCTGCTCCATCCTCCAGGATAAAGTCTTGCTCACTCCTGCTTGTAATGCTTTTGCCACCGCCTCACCTGCAGCAGTGCATTCCCTATGCACGTCTCAGGGACCACTTAAGGCTCAACTTCAAGGTTATTCCTCATGAAAGGCTGCTTGCCTGGTCCACGCCTTCCTGTGCCCTCTGAACTTCTGAAGCATTCAATTTAGCACTTAATTATATAGGCTCATTTTACATAATCTACTGTTGCTTTCATGTGTGTTAGTCACATTTCCCTCAACTAGATTATAAATTTGTTGAATGCAGGAACCATAATTTATACTTCTTTTTTTCTTTTTGAGACGGAGTTTCGCTCTTGTTGCCCAGGCTGGAGTGCAATGGCACGATCTCGGCTCACCACAACTTCTGCCTCCTGGGTTTGAGCGATTCTCCTGCCTTAGCCTCCCAAGTAGCTAGGATTACAGGCATGTGCCACCACGCCCGGCTAATTTTGTATTTTTAGTAGAGATGGGGTTTCTCCATGTTGGTCAGGATGGTCACAAACTCCCAGCCTCAGGTGATCTTCCCACCTCAGCCTCCCAAAGTGCTGGGATTACAGGCGTGAGTCACCTCGCCCGGCCAATTTATACTTCTTTAAGATCATACGTTCTGGAATCAGACTATGCTCAAATCCTGGCTCTCCTACTTTCTAACTATGTGGCACTGGGCAAATGGTTTAACTTCTCTATGTCTTACTTCCTAATTTTTTCTTTCTTTCTTTCTTTCTTTTTTTTTTTTTTTTTTTGAGACGGGGCTGGAGTGCAGTGGCCAGATCTCAGCTCACTGCAAGCTCCGCCTCAGCCTCCGGAGCAGCTGGGACTACAGGCGCCCGCCATCTCGCCCGGCTAGTTTTTTGTATTTTTAGTAGAGACGGGGTTTCACCATGTTAGCCAGGATGGTCTCGATCTCCTGACCTCGTGATCCGCCCATCTCGGCCTCCCAAAGTGTTGGGATTACAGGCTTGAGCCCCCGGGCCCGGCCTTTTTTTTTTTTTTTTGAGACAGATTCTTGCTCTGTTGCCCAGGCTGGAGAGCAGTGGCGCAATCTCGGCTCACTGCAAGCTCCACCTCCTGGGTTCAGGCCATTCCCCTGCCTCAGCCTCCCGAGTAGCTGGGCCTACAGGCACCTACCACCACGCCCCGCTAATTTTTTGTATTTTTAGTAGAGAAGGGGTTTCACCGTGTTAGCCAGGATGGTCTCGATCTCCTGACCTCGTGATCCGCCTGTCTCAACCTCCCAAAGCGCTGGGATTACAGGTGTGAGCCACCACGCCCAGTCAACAATAATAATTTTTAAATGTTTATTAGGACAATTTTACTTCCCAATTTTTGAGGAGCATCTCACCATTGCCCCCATGTCTTCACCTGCCTCCTGGAGCCCAGGTGAGGAATCAAGAGGATTGTCTCTCTCACTTCATAAAGACACCAGGAATGAGCATTAGAAAGCAAAATATGAGGCAGGAGGATGACTTGAGGCCAGGAGTTTGAAGTCAGCCTGGGCAGTGTAGTGAAACCCCATCTCTACAAAAAATAAAAATAAAAAAAATTAACCAAGTATGGTGGCCCACGCCTGCAATCCTAGATACTCTAGAGGCTGAGACTGGAGGATCAGTCCTCCTATCTGCAATCCTAGATACTCAGGAGTCTGAGGTTACAGTGAGCTATGACTGCATCACTGCACTCCAGCCTGAGTGACAGAGCAAAACCCTGTCTCAAAACAACCAAAAATCCTCTTTTATGTAGTTTTCTGTTTTTGAATGCACGTACCTCAAAAAAACAAACATAAATTACTGTACTGGCTTGTTGGTAGTTGAGGCAACAAGATGTCTAGCAGAGTGCAAGACAAAAATAAAGGAGAGAAGAAGGTAATTAAAGACCCAAGGCCATACTGTAGATGCACACTATTATTATATTTTATATTGTACCAATTACCACGCTTGCCCCTCCCCCTCTCTACAAACTAACCGTCATCAACCAGCTTATCAGGAAGAGCTAATCTTTGAGTCCCATGTGGTCCCTGGACTGCATCCTGGGAAAATCCTTATTGGTCAAGTTTCTATGGAGAAAACAAATTATTGTTGTCAGGGAGGAATATGAGACTGCAGAAGCTGACACTACCTGCATGGCCATGGGAGGTATGTGGGATCTACACCAACATAAAAGATTGTAGAGTCCAGGCACATTGGCTCACACCTGTAATCCTAACACTCTAGGAGGCCAAGGTGGGCAAATCACCTGAGGTCAGAAGTTCAAGACCAGCCTGGCCAGCATGGTGAAACCCCGTGTCTATTAAAATACAAAAAATTAGCCGGGCATGATAGTGGGTGCCTGTAATCCCAGCTACTCAGGAGGCTGAAACGGGAGAATCGCTTGAACCCAGGTGACGGTGGTTGCAGTGAGCCGAGATTGCACCACTACACTCTAGCCTGGGCGGCTGAATAAGACTCCATCTCAAAAAAAAAAAAAGAAAAAAAAAAAAGTTGTAGAATGTGAATTGTTCTGAAAAGAAATTCTATGGGAATATTTCTCCCCTGTTACATTTAAATATTATATTTTCCAAATGAAAGACTAAAAAATAAGAGCTTTTTGGAAAATGGAATTGATTTATTGTCTTAGGATGTGAAGATACAAGACCTGGAGGCTAGAAGGCATTTGCACAAATTGCAATCCTCCCTGCTTTATGGGCCCTTTGTCCACATCCTCTGAAAGTGAAGGTCTAAGGACAAAGGGCCACAGTCTTTAGACCAGGTGGGATGCGAGGTGAGGTCACGGAGCCCAGGGGTGTCATGAGAAGAATGAGCTTACCTGGCTTCCAGCGTGGTTTCACCACCACCTGGCTCTACTTCTTTGGCCTGGTCACTCCACTTTCTGGTCTAAGGTTCCTTGTCAGTAGGATGGTCAGTGAGGGACAGGGATGCCATCTCTTAAGCTCTTTCCACACTGGCATTTCATGACTCTGTTGAGTCTAACAAAATCTGTGCATTGTTCTGGGCTTTAGGTTACTATTTCCCTCAAAATCACTCTTTCCCCTCTTTTCTTCTCTCCCCGTGTATGCATACCCTGTCCCTCTCTCCCTCTGACTTTCAGCTCAGAATCTGAAAAATCTTCCCAAGTCTAAATACATTGGTTACAATAATGTGCTTCTTACATTTTTTAACCTGAAGGTCTCTGGTAGCCATTTGCAGAAAGCTTGAATTTAAATCTATAGTTGCAAAAAAACAAGGAGGATGATAACACTGAATGTATGGCCATGTAGAGTGATTTCAAGGCAGTTTCCCTGAACAAATTGAACAGTACTTCTGCACAAAGCTGATGAATATACTGCTTCTCTATTTCCTTTCAAATTGTTCTTTAGAATCAGGATCACTCTAAAGTCTCCATAATTGTTCTAAATCACACTGGGTGTTTCCATGCGGTCCTCTGCTGTCATTTCTTAGCAAGCAGTCAGCATAAAAAAGGACTGGGTCAGCTCTCTGTGTGTCACTGCTTGGCAGCACAGCTCCCCTGGGATGTGTCTCCTGGCACTTACCCAGCCTAGCTATCAACAATAAAAGCTTCTCTTTGTGCTTCCAGTAAGTCATAAATAAATCTCTTCAATCCCACCTGCTTTCCGAGAAGAGCTTTTCAACCATGTCCTTTACTTTGGGTTAAAAAACACAGACAGGGTTGCCGCTTTAGGAGTATAGTTTTAAAATGTCCACTAAGCAATTGCTCCCTTTCATTGTTCCCAACTTCCAACATTTAGATGTGTAATTTGAGTTACAGTCCCTTTAGCTGCCAGGTTCTGAAACTGGACTGCTTTCCCACTTTATGCTAATCGCCTTTTGAAGCTGTCCAGCCCTAAGTAATCCTCCTGTATAGAAAGTGTTAGCTGAGCAAGGAAGGGTTGATTCTTTGAGCAGCAGGGAAGGCATACCCTCCCCAGAACAGCACCGCTCAAGGGGTGGGGGCAGTGACCTGCCTGGACATGGCTTCAGGAACTCTAATAACTATCCCCAAAAGACAAGAGGGCCAGGATGTTGGCCTCTGGGGGAGTACCAGGCACAAGAGCAGCACTAAAAGAAGAACAAGGCTAGTTGTGGTGGCTCACGCCTGTAATCTCAGCACTTTGGGAGACTGAGGTGGGCAGATTGCTTGAGCCCAGAAGTTCGAGACCAGCCTGGGCAACATGGCAAAACCCTGTCTCTACTAAAAATACAAAAATTAGGCCAGGCGAGGTGGCTCACACCTGTAATCCCAGCACTTTGGGAGGCTGAGGCGGGTTAATCACGAGGTCAGTAGTTCAAGACCAGCCTGGCAAAGATGGTGAAACCCCGTCTCTACTAAAAAATACAAAAAAATTAGCCAGGCCTGGTGGCAGATGCCTGTAATCCCAGCTATTCGGGAGGCTGAGGCAGAGAATTGCTTGAACCCCAGAGGTGGAGGTTGCAGTGAGCCAAGATGGCACCACTGCACTGCAGCCTGGGCAACAGAGCGAGACTCCGTCTCAAAAAAAAAAATTAGCCAGACGTGGTGGCATGAGCCTATAGTCCTAGCTACCTTGGAGGCAAAGGTGGGAGGATCCCTTGAGCCCGGGAGGTCAAGGCTCCAGTGAGCTGAGATAATGCCACTGCACTCCAGCCTGGGTGACAGAGCAAAACTCAAAAAACAAAACAAAACAAAACAAAAAAAACCTCAAAAAAAACCAACCAAACAAACAAAAAACCCGGCAAAATAGAGTCCCTATTTAGTCAAACAAGAAAATAGTTAACTTGATCGCAGTCCAAACAGGTTGGATTTCTTAAACACCACTCATCAAAAGTATCTGAAACATCAGGCCTCATATGACTGTTCTGAGGTAAACATTAATCCTATTTTCCAGCAAGCTGTAGAATGAGGTCAAGCACATTTATTTTCTACCGCAGTCAGTGTTGGCATTAAAGAAATCAGCTGAATCCATTCTCAAAATTACATAAATGAGTTACTTCAGCTGATTCATCGAGTTCATATGAGCAACTTGTTTCCTGGGGCATTAAATATTGAAGTACGAAGTTTTGTCTCTTACATCCCATGGGCCATGAAGGAGGCCCAGAAAGACTAGATATGAATATTACCAAATAGTCCCCCTTCTGAACTCTGGTCCCTGTAAAAGGAAATAGATTCTCATGTTTGTCTATACTTCCCCTCTCTCGTAATGCCAAACTCTGCAAGAGAACTTTGTGCATATTCCCACAATTCAGATGAGTTTTCTACATTTAAAAAAAATTATAAGCCAGGCATGGTGGTTCACATCTGTAATCTCAGCACTTTGGGAGGCTGAGGCTAGAGGAGTTCTTGAGCCCAGGAGGTTAAAGGCTGCAGTGAGCCATGACTGTGCCACCGCACTCCTGCTGGGCAACAGAAAGAAACCCTGTCTCTAAACATGTATATGAATATAAATAACGTAAAAATTTAAAATCATAATTACAGGACCAATATCCATGAACTTCCCACCCCCTTAAGAACTGAAGCATCAGGAACCACATCGTGATGCAGGACTCTTGATGGAGCTCCCCATGCTCCCACCCAGACAGTAGCCCTTTCCTCCCACACGAAAGAATCAATGCTTATTCTCTTGCTTTTCTTGATGGTTTTGGTACATTTGTGTGCATGACTGGACAAAGTGTTTAGTTTTGCTTGCCATCTGTATTAGTTTACTATGGCTGCTAGAACAAAGTACCACAAACTGTGTGCCTTAAACAACAGAAATTTATTGTCTCAGTCCTGGAGCCTACAAGTCCAAAAGCAAGGTGTTAGCAGGACTGGTTTGTTCCGAGTGCCCTGAGGGAAGGATCTGTTCCAGGCCTCTCTCTTTGGCTTTTCCGTGGCCACCTTCCGCCTGTGTCTGTCTGCCTTCTGTGCAGGTCTGTATCTCTGTTCAACTTTCCTCTTTATGAGGACACCAGTCATAGTGGATCGAGGCCCACTCGAATGACCTCATTTTAACTTTGTTACAGCTCCCTGAAGCTGAGGAAGTCTCTGCAGGGGCCGACAGCTGCGGGCATCTGCCAACAACTCTTCAGTAGCAGGGACAACAAGTCCCTTAGTAAAGGGGGATCGGGGCAGTGCGTCACGATGTCCACAACACTGGCAGTGGAGTCTGCAAACATGGAGTCTTGCGACTGGGCGCGGTGGCTCACGCCTGTAATCCCAGCACTTTGAAAGGCCAAGGCAGGCAGATCACCAGGTCAGGAGATCGAGACCATCCTGGCTAACACGGTGAGACCCTGTCTCTACTAAAAATACAAAACATTAGCCGGGCGTGGCGGCGGGCGCCTGTAATCCCAGCTACTCAGGAGGCTGAGGCAGGAGAATGGCGTGAACCCGGGAGATGGAGCTTGCAGGGAGCCGAGATTGTGTCACTGCACTCTAGCCTGGGCAACAGAGAGAGACTCTATCTCCAAAAAAAAAAAAAAAAAAAATGGGGTGTTGTTGTATGTCTTCTGCAACTTGTTTTAAAAAAAAAAATTTTTTTTTAGATGGAATTCCGCTTTTGTTGCCCAGGTTGGAGTGCAGTTGCGCAATCTCAGCTGACTGTAACCGCCGCCTCCTGGGTTCATGTCATTCTCCTGTCTCAGCCTCCCAAGTAGCTGGGATTACAGGCGCCCGACACCATGCCCAGCTAATTTTTTGTATTTTTAAAAGTAGAGATGGGGTTTCATCATGTTGGTCAGGCTGGTCTCGAACTCCTGACCTCAGGTGATCCACCACCTCGGCCTCCCAAAGTGCTGGGATTACAGGTGTGAGCCATCTCACCCAGTCTTAATCTTTTCTTTTCTTTTCTTTTCTTTTTTTTTCCTTTCTTTCTTTCTTTCTTTCTTTCTTTCTTTCTTTCTTTCTTTCTTTCTTTCTTTCTTTCTTTTTCTTCCTTTCTTTCCCTCCCTCCCTCCCTCCCTTCCTTCCTTTCTTCCTTCCTTCCTTTCTTTCTTTTTTGAGACAGAGTCTCACTGTGGCTTGAGTGCAATAGTGAGATCTTGGCTCACTTCAACCTCTGCCTCCGGGGTTCAAGTGATTCTCCTGCCTTAGCCTTCCAAGTGTCTGGGATTACAGGTACGCACCATCATGCCTGGCTTTTTTTTTTTTTTTTTTTTTTAGTAGAGATGGGGTTTCACCATGTTGGCCAGGCTGGTCTCGAAATCCTAATATCAGGTGATCCGCCCACCTCGGCCTCCCAAAGTGCTGGGATTATAGGCATGAGCCACCACACCAGCCCCAAATTTTTTTTAAATTTAATTAACTAATTAATTAATTTATGTATTTATTTTTGAGACAGGGTCTTGCTCTGTTGCCCAAGCTGGGGCACAATGGTGTGATCTTGGCTCACTGCAACCTCTGTCTCCCGGGCTCACACGATGCTCTAGCGTCACCATCCCAAGCAGTTGGGATTACAGGCATGCACCATCACACCCAGCTAGTTTTTGTATTTTTTTGTAGAGACAGGATTTCACCATTTTGCCCAGGCTGGTCTGGAACTCCTAGACTCAAAGGAGTCCACTTGCCTCAGCCTCCCAAAGTACTGGGATTACAGGTATGAGCCACCGCGCCCAGCCTCAAACTTTATTAATACTTTCAAACACATTCAAAAGTAGAGAGAAATAATATAACCTGTCTCATTGTTATTATTATTATTATTGTTTTGAATCAGACTTCATGTCATTTCACCCTACATTCTTGAGTACCTATCACCTACAAATATGGACATTTTCTTTTTCTTTTTTTTTTTTTTTGAGACGAAGGCTCCCTCTTGCGCC
>NW_016811706.1:960677-962858 GCF_001698545.2 Rhinopithecus bieti
TTTTGAGACGAAGTCTCGCTCTGTCGCCCAGGCTGGAGTGCAGTGGCCGGATCTCAGCTCACTGCAAGCTCCACCTCCCGGGTTCATGCCATTCTCCTGCCTCAGCCTCCCGAGTAGCTGGGACTACAGGCGCTCGCCACCTCGCCCGGCTAGTTTTTTGTATTTTTTAGTAGAGACGGGGTTTCACCGGGTTAGCCAGGGTGGTCTCCATCTCCTGACCTCGTGATCCGCCCGTCTCGGCCTCCCAAAGTGCTGGGATTACAGGCTTGAGCCACCGCGCCCGGCCGGAATATGGACATTTTCTTACATAACCTGAATGTAATTGTCATACCTAATAAATTAACTATTTCATGCTCCATATTCAAATTTCCCTGATTACCTCAAAATAAATTATTTTATAATTGTTTTGTTTGAAAAAGTATCCAAATGAGGAGAACACTTTTTTTTTTTAGACGGAGTCTCTTTTTCGCCCAGGCTGGAGTGCAGTGGCGTGATCTCGGCTCACTGCAAGCTCTGCCTCCCGGGTTCACGCTATTCTCCTGCCTCAGCCTCCCGAGTAGCTGAGACTACAGACGCCCGCCACCGTGCCCGGCTAAGTTTTTGTACTTTTAGTAGAGATGGGGTTTCACCATGTTAGCCAAGATGGTCTCAATCTCCTGACCTCGTGATCCACCCGCCTCGGCCTCCCAAAGTGCTGGGATTACAGGCGTGAGCCACCGCGCCCGGCCTATTTATTTATTTTCAAAAAGAATCTCACTGTGTCACTCAGGCTGGATGCAATGGCATGATCTTGGCTCACTGCAACTTCTGCCTCCTGGGTTCAAGTGATTCTCCTGCCTCAGCCTCCCGAGCAGCTGGGACTACAGGTGGGCCCCACCACGGCCCAGCCAATTTTTGTATTTTTAGTAGAGACTAGGTTTCACCGTGTTGCTCAGGCTGGTCTCAAACTCCTGATCTCAAGTGGTTTGCCCACCTCGGCCGCCCAAAGTGCTGGGATTACAGGTGTGAGCCATCAAGCCCGGCCTCTTGTCTTTTAATCTAAAGCCACTCCTCTTCCCTTTTTTTAAACCCCCATGCCATTGTCCTGTTGAATACACTGGGTCAGTTGTTGATATAGTTTGGATATTTGTCCCTGCCCAAATCTCATTCTGTGTTCTCACTTTTAAGTGGGAGCTAAAAGATAAGAACACATGGACACATAGAAGGGAACAGTACACACTGGGGCCTACTGGAGGGTGGAGGGTGGGAGGAGGGAGACGATCATGAAAAATAACTAACGGATACTAGGCTTAATATCTGGGTGATGAACTCATCTGTACAACAAACCCTCATGACACATGTTTACCTATGCAACAAACCTGGACATCCTGCACACGTACCCCTGAACTTAAAATAAAAGTTAAAAAATAATAATAATGGCCGGGCATGGTGGCTCTTGACTGTAATCCTAACACTTTGGGAGGCCAAGGCAGGTGGGTCACTTGAGATCAGGAGTTCGATACCAGCCTGGCCAACATGGTGAAACCTCGTCTCTACTAAAAATACAAAAATTAGCTGGGTGTGGTGGCGCACATCTGTAATACCAGCTACTCAGGAGGCTGAGGCAGGAGAATTGCTTAAGCCTAGGAAGCGGAGGTTGCAGTGAGCCAAAATCTTGTCACTACCCTCCAGCCTGGGCAAGAGAGTAAGACCCTGTCTCAAATAATAATAATAATAATAATAATAATAATAATAATAATAGGCCAGGCACAGTGGCTCACGCCTGTAATCCCAGCACTTTGGGAGACCGAGGTGGGCGGATCACCTCAGGTTGGGAGTTTGAGACCAGCCTGACCAACATGGAGAAACCCCATCTCTACTGAAAATACAAAATTAGCCAGGTGTAGTGCCGCATTCCCGTAATCCCAGCTACTCGGGAGGCTGAAGCAGGAGAATCGCTTGAACCCAGGAGGCGGAGATTGTGGTGAGCCAGAGATCCCGCCATTGCACTCCAGCCTGGGCAACAAGAGCAAAACTCTGTCTCAAATAAATACATACAATAATGATAAATAATAATTTAAAAATTAAAAACAAAAATAAAATCTAGGGCAGACATGGTGGCTCATGCCTGTAATCCCAGCACTTTGGGAGGCTGAGGCGTCTGGCTAATTTTTTTTGTTTTCTGTTTTTTGTTTGTTTTTT
>NW_016811706.1:964654-976131 GCF_001698545.2 Rhinopithecus bieti
TTTTTTGAGATGGAGTCTCGCTCTATCGCCCAGGCTGGAGTGCAGTGGCCGGATCTCAGCTCACTGCAAGCTCCGCCTCCTGGGTTCACGCCATTCTCCTGCCTCAGCCTCCGCCCGCCACCTCGCCCGGCTAGTTTTTTGTATTTTTTAGTAGAGACGGGGTTTCACCGTGTTAGCCAGGATGGTCTCCATCTCCTGACCTTGTGATCCACCCATCTCGGCCTCCCAAAGTGCTGGGATTACAGGCTTGAGCCACCGCGCCCGGCCTCCTTCTTTCTTTTAGTGAGTTGTGACCAACTTTTAAAAAGTGAAATATAATAGAATTTTAAAATTAGAGTGCATTGTGTATAATAAGAGTAAGTATTATTTCGTTATGGATATAATATGAATGCAAAATATACTTTTAACAGTAGATCAATGGTCAACAAATTTGGAAAACACTGAATTAGTGGACAGTATATGATCTGTTTTAAAAAATCACTAGAAAATCTAAATGTAAGTTTAAATCTATATTTAGCATAAAAAATAATACCAGAAGTCCTTAATTAGGATTAGAAGGATTCAAATTTATGCTGCTTGGGTTTGAACTCTGGCTTTATTTACTTGGTGACATTTGACAAATTACTTAAACTTTTTGTGCCTCAATTTTGTCATCTGTAAAATGGGATTAATTATAATCTCTATCCCTGAAAGTTGTGGCGGAGAATAAATGAGTTAATACAAATGTAATACCTAGAACACAGCCCAGCACATAGTCATAACTTTAAAAATGTTAGTTATTACTATAGATGTTCTCAGTTCATTTAGCAATACAAGTCAAGATTTTAAATCCTATTTTCTAATAATTACCATTTAAAGTCAGATCGTAAGGCTTCTCACATGTTGTAAGTAAACCAATCATCTACAGATTTCAATAAAGATCCTTTAGGTAATCATCTCAGAATTGAAAAGCTAACTACAAACACTGTAATGAGAAAACTGTGCTATTCCCGCAACCTGTTTTGTGCCTTTTTTGTAGGCGATCTGGATATATCCAACCCTACTATAGCCTGACCTGTGTTAGATGGTGAACATAATTTCTAGCAAGTCTTGTGTTTGAGAGCGCTTGCAATACTCTCCCACTTAACGAAAGTTGTATTAGCACACATCACTGAGCAAATGACTTCCTTCATTTATATGATTTGAGAAGTCCAGCAAGATGATGCCAGGTGACACAAGGATGAACTATGCTTCACTGAAGTTACACTGATGACATGTTGCTTTTATTATTTATTTATTTATTTATTTATTTATTTATTTATTTATTTTGAGACAGATCTCTCTGTCTTGCCAAGGCTGGAGTGCAGTGGCACGATCATGGCTCGCTGCAGCCTCAACTTCCTGGGCTCAAGTGATCCTCCCATCTCAGCCTCCAGAGGAGCTGGGATTACAGGCACATTGCTCTTTAAGAACTCCTCTCCTAGTGGTTTTCTGGTAAAATGTTTATTTATTTTATTTATTTATTTTGAGATGGAGTCTTGCTCTGTCGCCCAGGCTGGAGTGCAGTGGTGCGATCTTGGCTTACTGCAACCTCCACCTCCCTGGTTCAAGCAATTCCCCTGACTCAGCTTCCTGAGTAGCTGGGATTACAAGCTTGCACAACCATGCCTGGCTATTTTTTTTTCTTGTATTTTTAGTAGAGACGGGGTTCACCATGTTGGCCAGACTGGTCTCTAACTCCTGACCTCAGCCAATCTGCCCTCCTTGGCCTGCCAAAGTGTTGGGATTATAGGCGTGAGCCACTGCACCCGGCCTTCTGGTAAAATGTTAACTGGCACTGAGAGAGAAAGAAAGGGAAAAGACTTGATTTGTAGCATTTGCCAATTTTCATGATGTAAATGTTTCTATCATGGCCCATTTCAGGCCACCAATGTGTTGTCACTGAACACCAAATTGGGAACGGGTGTATACACTTGGTTCTCAGGAGTCTTCCAGGCAGGCACCAGGACACCACCTGCATGTGACTGTTTCATGTTTTGTGCTCAGTGTGTATGTAAGAAGAAATACATTTTAAAATGGAAAAAAATATATATATGTATTAAATGCTTTTTTGTTCTAAAAATACCAATTCAACGGATTTTTTGATTATGCAAAGGGAAAACCAAGATTTTCTTCTGAAATGAAGATGTTGAGACAATATGGCTCCAAGGCATTGAACCACACCTTGAAGAATGTGAAATGCTGCAGTCCCCTAGACAGTTCTTCTAAACACATTATTTTCTAAATTAGAATTCAGGCCACACATGGTCCCTAAAATGGATCTCCTGCTCTTACTAGATAAGAAAAGGAGGGGAGATGATCAGATGAATGCAGGAAGGCTCTAGGGACAAGTCTTTGCCTCACACTGAAAAAGAACTATCAGGTTAACTGGACTGGCATCACAGAGCCCAGTGGGAACTATCCTTCTAAAGACCCCATGGAGGTCTTCCGGATTGAAGCACCTAGAGTTAAGGAAATCCAAGGATGGGGAATTGTTAGTTCTAGATGATCATCCAGGTAGGGCCCTGTGGGAAGGCCCAGCACCAGAGTGAACAGGCATTCTGAGTCACCTTTATCCTGTAAGGGGACAGAGGGACTCTAGAGTCTGTGCTCCTCACCCTGACACAATACTGTACTGCACATTTAATTCCATGTAGAAAGCTTTTTCTGTTACACAAAATATGTAAAATAATGGTTAAGGGATGTTGAGAGGTTTATTTAAAAAAATAATAATAATAGGCCAGACTCAGTGGCTCACGCCTGTAATCCCAGCACTTTGGGAGGCCGAGGTGGGTGGATCACTTGAGGTCAGGTGTGCAAAACCAACATGGTGCAACCCTGTCTCTACTAAAAATACAAAAATTAGCTGGGCATGGTGACATGAGTCTGTAGTCCCAGCTACTCCAGAGGTTGAGGCAGAAAAATCGTTTGAATCAGAGAGGCAGAGGTTGCAGTGAGCCAAGATTGCACCACTGCACTCCAGCCTAGATTACAGAGTGAGACTCCATCTCAAAAATAAATAAATAAATTAATTAATTAATAAAATAATGGTTGAGAGTCAAACACTAAAGCCAGATAGACCTGGGTTTGAATTTTCATTTTGTTACTTATCAGCTGTAAGAGACCTTTCTTGGATATACTATTTAATTAATTTATTTATTTAGAGACAGAGTTTTGCTCTTGTTGCCCAGGCTGGAGTGCAATGGCACGATCTCAGCTCACAGCAACCTCTGCCTCCTGGGTTCAAGCAATTCTTCTGCCTCAGCCTCCAGAGTAGCTGGGATTACAGGCATGTGCCACCTTGCCCAGCTAATTTTGTATTTTTAGTAGAGACGGGGTTTCTCCATGTGGTCAGGCTGGTCTTCAACTCCTGACCTCAGGTGATCCTCCCGCCTTGGCCTCTCAAAGTTCTGGGATTACAGGCGTGAGCCACTACGCCTGGCCATACTATTTAAATTTAAACCTCAGCTTCCTCAACTGAGAAAAATAGTGAATATAACTGTATCTACCTCCTAGAATTATTTTGAGGATAAAATAAATGATTAAATTACATAATAAATATACAGTACTGCTGAAGCAGCTGTTTGGTCTGGGGTATATACCCTGCCGTACACCCATACCCTATCTGCCTAAGTGATTTTTTCTTAACTCCTGTATTACTTATAGCCTTCATTAGGTGCTGTAATCACAATAATAAATATCTCAGCTGGACGTGGTGGCTCACACCTGTAACCCCAGCACTTTGGGAGGCTGAGGGAGGAGGATCACTTGAGATCAGGAGTTTAAGACTAGCCTGGGCAACATGGTGAAACCCCAATTCTACTAAAAATACAAGAAATTTGCTGGGCATGGTGGTGCATGCCTGTAGTCCCAGCTACTCAGGGGTGTTGAGGTGGGAGGATCACTGGAGCCCGGGAAGTTGAGGCTGCAGTAAGCCCTGATTGTGCCACTATACTCTAGCCTGGGCAACAGAGTCTCAATACATACATAAGTAAATATCTCTTCAGATACTTTTTTGGGGTATAGGTACCTGACAGAAGTACATATTTATGTCATCTCAACATTAATCTTTTTAAAATTTCAGCTCAGATTTGCAATTCTTTTCTATTTCAGAGCTGTAACTATCTATCTCTGGGTAGAAAACACACAGGAAACAAAACATAAAGTCTGCATTTGTACAGGATGGCATAAGTAACTTGTATTGATTTGGGGTTCGTGTAAGACCCAAAAAATTGAGTTTTGAGAGATGATGTCAGTCTTTTCTGGGGATGACACTGATGCGGATCTTTAATCAGAATATTCTAGACTCTTCTGTGGAAATGGTACCATCATTTGTACCATGGATCTGTGAACACAAAGGTGATCTCAAGTTGTCAGCAAGTGTTGATGCCTTAGAACTAGAAGTCACCTAATACTGGTGAAACCTTTCTTTTCTCTGCTCTTCGTCTGATTTATGTCATTTTAATTATTTTAATTATTTATTTATTTATTTATTTAATTTTGCGACGGAGTTTCGCTCTTGTTGCCCAGGCTGGAGTGCAATGGTGTGATCTCAGCTCACCACAACCTCTGCCTCCCGGGTTCAAGTGATTCTCCTGCCCCCGCCTCCCGAGTAGCTGGGATTACAGGCACATTCCACCATGCCTGGCTAATTTTGTATTTTTAGTAGATACGGGGTTTTTCCATGTTAGGCTGGTCTCAAACTCCTGACCTCAGGTGATCCACCTGCCTCAGCCTCCCAAAGTGCTGGGATTACAGGTGTGAGCCACTGTGCCCGGCTGTCTGATTTGTTTATTAATTATTTTATTGGTTAAAGCTGATGACGCTAGGATATAAATCTTATTTTTATTAAACCATCACAATGTCCACTCTGCACGGAAAGACTGGCATTCATGAAGAGGAAACTGAGGATGGGCTCTGTGTGAAGCCTCCATTTTGCACAGATTTTCACTGAACCCAAGATGAACCGTTTGCTGTAAAACCATTGGGGATGACGTGCGCTGGATTTTTTGCAACGATTTTATCTCTGGTGTTTCTGGCACTGACTAAGGTTTCAGGCAGACAGAGGCATGGAGGACCTAGTGACAATCACTAGGGAGCTTCCTGGTTGCTAGCAACAGTAAATACCATGGAGACACAATGACACAAAGACTCAACCTTTCACATACACACAATGAGACCTGGAGCCTGGTTTCTTATTTCAGATACACAGTCCTTGAGATAGAGCGCAAAGGCTTCTTCTCTCTCCCCTTTGTATTAAATGTTTTAAATTGTGTGCAGAAACACATACTGCCCAAGAGCCTATATGACCATCTTGCTTCTCAGTTTATCTAAGAACACTTGTATTCTAACCTTCCTCTGTCATTTTTTTTTTACTATTTTGAGGGAGAAATAGAAGGAAATAAGCTTGCTTATCTGACTTGGGGATTTTAAATTATGTGTGACTTTGAAAAACTAATTTGTAAATGCCTGTCTTCTGTAAGAGTTATAATTGATTTCCACTCTTCTGAAAGTATTCAGAAAAACTATCTGAAAGATCTTCTTCTCCAAGCTTTTCTCTAATTTGTTTTAGAAAAGGTAGAAGCATACTGAATATGAAATACAGCACTGGCAATTTAAGGTTTTTCCATGACTCATTCAAGGAAATTGCATAATAGCCTTTCCCTGCCAAGTTCACAGACTCTTCTCAAATACCTTGCAATTTTCCTTATTCTATTCCTTTATTCCTCACCCTCATCTCTCTTTCCTTCTTTTCTATGTGCCATTAACTTTTTTCTCTTTTCTCTAAGGCTGTAAAACTCTCTAGGGTATAGTCATGTGATAGGCAAGGTGACAACGGAAATTTGAAATACCCCCAACCTTGCTAGTCTGTCTCCTAGCAACTGTATAATACGTTGCTTAGTAACATGGGGGTGAGAGTGAAGTCGCTCTTACAAGTCTAAAAATACTGAAATCATTTAAAAAAGATTAATAGTGGGCTTATTTATTAAAATATACTAAATCCATAAATAGTCTTGCCATGTAAGGGACTTATTTCAGGCTATGCTATCTTGAGTGAACCTCTACATCTCTTATAATCTGTAGACAGTACTAGAATAACAGATTGCTGTTCACATAAGCAGATGAAGGAAAAAATCCAGTGTTCTCTAACCCTTTCTCTTCTACACATGTATAATCAAAGTTTACATCCACAGGGAAATGGAGAAATGTTTCCTAAATGATCTTTTAGGCTAGGCAGATGAATAAAATGCAGCTTTTCTAACTTCTCTTTTGCCTGTGCATAATTGATTTCTAAATCTAAAGGAAGGAGGATCCAGCATTATCTCCAGATAAGTTTAAAGAAAAAAAAAGAAAATATTTTAAAAAGGGAATATGGAGAGATATTTCTTACAATGCTCTTTGAGGCTAGGCTTCACTAGGAGTTGTGTCTTTAGGCTTCACTAGGAGTTGTGTCTTTAGGGTTAACAACCATAAATAAAGTAATTCTCAGTAAATGTATCGAGGGGATATCAGAATTTAGAAATAGCTGAACCATTTCAAACATACTAAAATTGTTTAGCTCAGAAACGATACATTATTAATTCTAGGAGAGTATTATTTACTGAATTGGACCTACTGAATCAGACTCTCTGGTGGAGGAACTGGGAATCCATATTTTAACTAGCACCCCAATTACTTCAGCACATTTAGGAAACACTGGTGTACATGATCATTCCAACATATTACAGGGGGATATCTTCTATTTTGGTCTTAGATTTATGCTTGTAACACTTAAAGAGGGAGGTTCAAAGCCCGATCTAAATATTCTGCCACGTCCTCCCCTTGATCTAGGTAGGCCCTTTGGCTAATAAGACTGGTCAAGGCCGGGCGCGGTGGCTCATGCCTGTAATTCCAGCACTTTGGGAGGCCGAGGTGGGTGGATCACCTCAGGTCAGGAGTTCGAGACCAGCCTGGCGAATACAGTAAAATCCTGTCTCTACTAGAAATACAGAAATTAGCTTGGTGTAGTAGTGCACACCTGTATTCCCAGCTACTCCAAAGGCTGAGGCAGGAGAATCGCTTGCACCTGGGAGGCAGAGGTTGCAGTGAGCTGAGATTGCGCCATTGCATTCCAGTCTGGGCGACAGAGTGAGACTCCATCTCCAAAAAAAAAAAAAGACTGGTAAAGCTTCAGAAGGCTCCTCAATTGTTCATTCTGCATATGTTTACTAAGACAATTTTGAACTGTAATTGACAGAATTTAGTGATCAGTTAGGATTAACTTAAATGGATTAAAGTACTTAGAATAGTGCCTGGAACACAGTGTTATATGAGGTTATTATGATTATTTATTATTTTATATATATATATATATATATATATATATAATATATATAATTTTTTTTTTTTTTTTTTTTTTTTGAGACAGAGTCTTACTCGGCACCGGCTGGAGTACAGTGGTGCGATCTCGGGGTCATAGCAACTCTACCTCCAGGTGAAGTGATTCTCGTGCCGCGCTCCCTAATAGTGAGTTGTATAGGTGTAAGGGCCCACATCCCAGCTATTTTTGATTTTTTTGTAGAACGGTTCACCATGTTGGCCAGGCTGTCTTGATACCTGACCTCAAGTGTCCCCACCTGCTGCCTCCCAAGTGTGGGATTCAAGCATGAGCCACTGTCGCGGGGCCACGTTATCTTTTAATCTAGCCTTCGCGTAGACAGAAAGATGGTGACAATGAACTAATATTGAGATTACAGGTCATTGAGAATAAAGATACTTGAGGGGAGTGATGGAGAAAAATAATCAAATTCCCATTGATATATGAATTTGGGATGTCTGCAGGTTATCTGGGGATAAAAATACGTTATGAATGGCCGGCGCAGTGGCTAAGCCTGTAATCCGAAGCACTTGGGAGGCCGAGGAGGGCGGATCACGACGCAGGAGATCAGTCACCTGGGCTACATGGTGAAACCCCGTCTCTACTAAAAATCAAACAACGAGCGGCGTGAGGTGGCGGGCGCCTGTAGTCCAGCTATCAGGAGGCTGGAGCCAGGGGAATGGCTGTAACCCGGGGAGGCGGGCTTGCAGTGGCTGAGATCTGGGCCACTACAACTCCAGCCTGGGCTGACGAGCGAACCGTCTAAAAAAAAAAAAAAAAAAAAAAATCGTATGAATATAGTCTCGAGATGGAGGTGAGTTGTTAAGCATTTTAAGTGATTCTTTTAAATGAATCTGGGCGGGCGGCGTGGTCAAGCCTGAATCTCAGACTTCGGGGCTGAGACGGCGGTCACGAGGTGGGAGTGGGACCATCTGGCTTAACCCGGGAACCCTGCTCTTAAACATACACACACACCAAAAACTAGCCGGGGCGAGGTGCTTGGTGCCTGTGTCCGCTCCGGGAGGTGCAGGCAGGAGAATGATATAAACCTCGGGGAGGCAGGGCAGTGAGCTGAGGATCCGGCACTGGCCTCCAGCCTGGGGCGACACAGCGGACTCCGAAAAAAAAAAAAAAAAAAAAAGTGAACTCTGACTTGTGTGTGACAAGCTGTATCTAAAATGGATCAGTTCTAATTCCTCAATGTTTTGATTCTGACAAGATCAATGCATCTGTAAACTTTTGGAGGCACTAAATGGTTTTTTGCTCACTAGTAAATCACTCTCATTTTGGTTTATCTACAGCATGGAATTGAGACAGGGATTTGAGAGAAAAGAGAGAAACCCACATTTGGAAGGTTGGGGGAAGGGACTCTGGAGCCTCTTTTGATTACAACTGAATCCCTGTAGCCAGTGCACCATGGCAACCTTCCCAGTCGGCCACCTCATTTCCATCTGCTTTGGAGAAGAAAGGGGGCGGGACAGAGGTGGTTCGATGTGCATTCTTGTGTGTAGGTGTAAAATGCAACCGAATTATAAATTGTGCTTCGTGAAAACTGACATACTGTATTGTCTTCTCTGTTTCCTTCTCTTGCTTGTCTTCTCCAGATGCCTTTTAGCCTCTTCAAATTTTGTCCCCTTTCCTCAAATGTCAGATTTCATCAGTAGGCTTGGCTAAATTACCACTCCAATGTACCAGAGCAAAATTACAAATTAAAATGTGTATCTCAGGACCTAAATATTTTGTTTAAAGGAGTGGTCCAGAAGCCAGGCGTGGTGGCTCATGCCTGAAATCCCAGCACTTTGGGAGGCTGAGACCGGCTGATTGCTTGAGCCCAGGTGTTCGAGGCCAGCCTGGGCAACATGGAGAAACCCTGTCTCTACAAAAAATACAAAAATTAGCTAGGCATGGTGGTGCGCGCCCGTAGTCCCACCTACTTGGAGCTGAGGTGTGAGAATGGCTTGAGCCCAGGAGGTCAAGGCTGCAGTGAGCCGTGATCTTACCACTGCACTCCAGCCTGGGCAACAGAGTGAGACTCTGACACATAAAAAAAGACTGCTCCAGTAAATAAATGAACATTAATGAGTTATTTCAAAGCATTGTGTTCCAATGCCAGAGATTTTTTTTTTTAATATTACAGGGTTCAGGTATTTATTGTGTTATTTTGTAAGTCTTACTTCTGGAATAGAAATTAATTAATATTTATCTCTGCTATATACACAAAAATCTTTCCCCAAATAGATAAAACTCAGTTACCAGAATGACCACAGATAATTCTTACCATAGTTATCCAGAAAAAAACTATTATTTAGTAATACTGCATTGTTGACCAGATCCTGAGAAAAAGAATGTTAAGCTTTAAATAAAATTCTGTATTCTAGATGTGGAACCATATTCTTACCTAAATTGTTAGCGTTGGAATTTGGCCAAGGTAAATTCAATGGATAGTCTTTGTCTGGATAGCCACACGTAGTAACAGCCAATTCATTCAGTATATTGATCCATACTAAACCCTAAAATGAAGATAAACTTAAATTCCGTGTATCATTATAATCATGTCTATTCTCTTGTTTACATTTAGAGTTCGAAGTGTGTTTCGCGAGAGAATTTAAGGGAAACTTGGTTGCTTGAATATAACCATTTACACTCCAACACGCACCAAGAAGGCAGTGTGCCATGGACAGGTATGTTCATTTCACAAAAGATGCAGAGGCAGTGATGTGGCGTGAGACAAGTGATACCACAGGGAAGTGAGGTTAGGAAATGTGAACCAACAGCACATGGAAAACTGGACCACCAGCTTCATCTCTGTGTCCATGTGGCAGCTCCTGGGCTGAACTCTATCTCATAGCACTCGTCACACTGTAATAACAGCTTCTTTCCTTGCACTTTGAGCTCCTCTGGGGCAGGAAACTTTTTTTTTTTTGTCTTTTATGCCAAGCCCTTGCTTTATACTGATTTCCTTGTCACTAAATCCAATGAGCACTCTTCTGTCCTTATTTAACGACTCCTCTGCAGTATTTGGTATTACTCAGCACTCTCTTGACACTCGCTCCTTCCTTTGTTACCGTGACATCAATGTGTTCTGCTTTATAGCCTCCTTCTTTGTTTCCTCTTCTGACACTTCTTTCTCTGGCAGTTCTTTACTGTTTTTATCTTTATTATTGTTTATTATTATTATTATATTTTCTTGGAGACGGAGTCTCGCTCTATCACCCATGCTGGAGTGCAGTGGACAACCTCCACCTCCTGGGTTCAAGTGATTCTCCTGCCTCAGCCTCCTGAGTAGCTGGGACTACAGGCGCATGCAGCCATGCCCAGCTAGTTTTTTATATTTTAGTAGAGATGGGATTTCACCTTGTTGCCCAGGTTGGTCTCAAACCCCTGAGCTCAGGCAATCCACCTGTCTCGGCCTCCCAAAGCGCTGGGATTACAGGCGTGAGCCATGGCGCCTGGCCTATTATTATTATTTTTTTTTTGAGACAAGATCTCGCTCTGTCACCCAGGCTGGAGTGCAGTGGCACCATCACAGCTCACGGCAACTTAGACCTCCTGGGCTCAAGCGATCCTCCCACCTCAGCCTCCTAAGTAGCTGGGACAATAGGCGTGCCCCACCACGCCCAGTTAATTTTTTTCTTTTTGGTAGAGATGGGGGTCTTGATATGTTGCCCAGGTTGTTCTTGAACTCCTGGGCTCAAGCGATCCTTTTGACTCAGCCTCCCAAAGTGCTGAGATTACAGGCATGAGCCACCTCACCCAGCCTATTGTTTTTAATTAATTTTTTTTTTTTTTTTTTTTTTGAGACAGAGTCTTGCTCTGTCACCCATGCTGGAGTGCAGTAGCATGATCTCGGCTCACTGCAAGCTCCGCCTCTCGGGTTCAAGCAATCCTCCTTCCTCAGCCTCTCGAGTAGCTGGGATTACAGGCACTTGCCACCATGCCCGGCTAATGTTTGTATTTTTAGTAGAGACGGGGTTTCACCATGTTGACCAGGCTGGTCTCAAACTCCTGATCTCAGATGATCTACTCACCCTGACCTCCAAAGTGCTGGGATTACAGGCGTGAGCCACCATGCACGACCCCGTTTTTTGTTTTTTTTTTTTTT
>NW_016811706.1:979476-992741 GCF_001698545.2 Rhinopithecus bieti
GTGAGCCACCGCGCCTGGCCCCCGCTTTTAATTTATTAAATCTGTTCCCAAACCTGGTAAGTCAGCCTGCTAAATATCCCTAAAAGTCCCCAAATCTATCTCGTTCCCATTCAGTGACATAACTTGAAATTATGGGTTACAGTTGGAGAATTCTGTTCTCATACTATACCACCAGCTTTATAACCATGCTGTTGTCATTAGACGCCAAATACACATCTCCATCCCCTTCAGTTCTGACCTTTCCCTAAGCAATCCCAATCTCAGATTCCCAGCAGCCTCTAAGACTTCTGCCCTCAATTCCTCTATCACCTAAATGGTGTAACATTCAGCTTGTTAGATCACATCGACTGAAGTTTCCTGTCCTCAACACCCTCTGCCTAGCACACACACAAATGCATTTTCTGCTTAGACTTGCATCCCTTCTCAACTTTCCTATTCTGTTAACAGCACTATTACCATTTCATTCTCTGAGTCTTCCAGGCTAAAAACTTTAAGGGTTAGGCAGGGCACAGTGGCTCACGCCTGTGATCCCAGCACTTCCAGAGACTGGGGTAGGAGGACTGCTTAAGGCCAAGAGTTTGAGACTAGCCTGAGCAAGAAAAGTGACATCCTGTCTCTATAAAAATAACCAAGTGTAGTGGTGTGTGCCTGTAGTCCCAGCTACACAGGAGGCTGAGGTGGGAGGATCACTTGAACCCAGAAGTTTGAGACTGCTGTGAACTGTGATTATGCCACTGCTCTCCAGCCTGGGCCCCGTCTCTAAAAAAAGAAAAAAGAACAAAAACACTTTAAGGGTTGATTTTGACTCCTTCCTTTTTACCACATGTCCAACCAATCACCACAAGGATTCTTCCTTCGAATGATGTCTTCTCTTACCCTTTTCTATCCCTTATGATAGCCTGAGACTTTCTGCTTAGATCATTGCAATAACAGTATTGGTCTCCTTCTCCAGTCTCTTTTCCTGCTCCAAAAACCAGTCACATTAATTTTATGAAAATGCTGTTTGCTTCATAAATTTTTCACTTTTTTTTTTTTTTTACTCGGTGACAGGGTCTCTCTCACTCTGTTGCCCAAGGTGGAATGTAGTGGCACAATCATCACAGCTCATTGCAGCCTTGACCTCCCAGGGTCAAGCAATCTTCCTGCCTCAGCCTCTCAAGTAGCTAGAACCACAGGTGCATGCCACCTTACCCAGCTAATTTTTAAAATTTTTTGTAGAAATGGGGTCTCTCTATGTCGCCCAGACTGGTCTCGAACTCCTGGGCTCAAGCAAGCCTCATGCCTTGGCCTCCCAAAGTGCTGGGAGGCATATATATACATATATACATACATATATATATATGTATGTATAAAGGCTTCACACTGTGTATGGACTTAATCCCAAACTCCTTCAGACTGAAATTCAAAACATTTTATTAACTAGTTCCACCCTCCCCATATAACACATCACTTACCCACCCTCGAACGCCCTAATCAAGCCAATTTCTTTGTCCTCCCTTATCCAGGCAACAGTTCATTATTATACTGTATCTTTCCTAATGTTATTTTTCCTATTTAGAGTACTTATTCCACTCCCATTCTATTCAAGAGCCACCATTTCTAATAAAATCTTCCATTATAAACATTATACAGGCTTATGCCTGTAATCCTAACACTTTGGGAGGCCAAGGTGGGTGGATTGCCTGAGTTCAGCAGCTCGAGACCAGCCTGGACAACACGGTGAAACCCCATCTCTACTAAAATACAAAAAATTAGCCAGGCATGGCAGTATGTGCCTGTAATCCCAGCTACTCGGGAGGCTGAGGCAGGAGAATCACTTGAACCCAGGAGACAGAGGTTGCAATGAGCCAAGACAGCGCCATTGCACTCCAGCCTGGGCAACAGCAAGACTCTGTCTCTAAATAAATAAATAAATAAATAAATAAACAAACAAACAAACAAACAAATAAACATTAGTTCAATTTGAGATACTGTGGAAACAAGACAGAGACTGGAAATTGGCTATATGATCTGAGGCTAGGAAGAGCTATCAGGAAGTCATCAGGCGGGGCAAGGTGGCTCACACCTGTAATCCCAGTACCTTGGGAGGCAAAAGCAGGTGGATCACCTGAGGTCAGGAATTCAAGACCAGTCTGGCCAGCATGGTGAAACCCAGTCTCTACTAAAAATACAAAAATTAACTGGGCGTGGTGGTGGGGCCTGTAATCCCAGCTACTCCGGAGGCTGAGGCAGAAGAATTGCTTGAACCTGGGAGGCAGAGTTGCAGTGAGCTGAGATCATGCTATTGCACTCCAGCCTGGGTGACAAGAGTGAAACTCCATCTCAAAAAAAAAAAAAAAAAAAAAAAAAGGAAGTCATCAGCACCAGCCACAGTGGCTCCTACCTGTAATCCCAGCTACTGGGGAGGCTGAGGTAGGAGGATCACGTGAGGCCAGGAATTTGAGACCAGCCTAGGCAATATAGCAAGACCCTGTCTCTAAAAAAAATTAAAAGTAAATAAATAAAAGAAGTCATCGGCATATAGGAAGGATTTGAAGCCTTGGGAATGAATGCACTTGCCATCCACTAAAAATGTATGAGACCACATAGAATAAAATGAGGAAAAGGTCTAGAACTGAAGCTTGAGGAATTCCAACATTTGAAGATTAGGGAAAGGAGGACGATCCAGCAGAGACTGACTGGAAACAAAAATGTAGGAGAGAAACCCAGAAAATGTAGAGTTTTTGAGGCTAAGGGAAGAAAGTGTCTTGAAGGAGATAATAGTCAACTGTGATGAAGCCTGTCACAGGTCAACAAGAACTACAATGTGTCCAGTGGATTTAACAACTAAGATAGACCAGGCATGGTGGCTCACGCCTGTAATCTCAGCACTTTGGGAGGCTGAGGCAAATTGGTCACTTGAGGCCAGGAGTTCGAGACCAGCCTGGTCAACATGGGGTAACCCTGTCTCTACTAAAAATGCAAAAATTAGCTGGGCGTGGTGGTGGGCACCTGTAATCCCCACTACTTGAGAGGCTGAGGCAGGAGAATCATTTGAACCCAGGAGGCAGAGGCTGCAGTGAGCCCATATCATGACACTGCACTTGAGCGAGACTCCATCTCAGAAACAAACAAACAAAAAACAAACATGGAGGCAACTTAGTTTAAAGGAGTGATAGGAGCAGAATCCAGTTTGAAATGGATTTAGGGATGAATAGGAGGTAAAGATGTAAAAAAAAAAAAAGTGTTCCACAATTCTTGTTTCCCTCATAAGTTATGATACATGGAGTCATGAAATAGATCCTCTCTATTGGGGTCTATTTCATGGTCCCTCTCCAAACACACACACATACATGTCATTCTCAAACCTATAGGAATGTATGTGTCTCAATTATTCCAATAAATTGGAAGATTCTAGAGAAAAGAGACCATGCTATTACCTCTCAACTCTTCACCACCTAGGATGGTCTTGGGTTTACTCAGTAAATGCTTGCTGATTATAAATGGTAAAATACTTAATTAAATATCGTCTTTTTTAAGACAGAGTCTCATTCTGTCACTCAGGCTGGAGTGCAGTGGTATGATCTCAGTTCACTGCAACCTCTGCCTCCCAAGTTCAAGTGATTCTTATGCCTCAGCCTCCACAATAGCTGGGATTACAGGCACGAGCCACCACACCTGGCTGGTGTTTTGTTTTGTTTTGTTTTGTTTTAGTAGAGGTGGGGTTTCACTATGTTGGCCAGGCTGGTCTTGAACTCCTGACCTCAAATAATCCCCTGCCTCGGCCTCCCAAAGTGCTGGGATTACAGGCGTGAGCCACCGCACCCGGGCTAATTTTTATATTTTTGATAAAGACAGGGTTTCACCATGTTTTCCAGGCTAGTCTCAAACTCCTAAACCTCAGGTGGTCCACCCACCTTGGCCTCCCAAAGTGCTGGGATTACAGGAGTAAACCACCGCTCTGGCCAATATCTTTACATTACTAAGCATGATAATAGGTAATGAAAATCTGCAAAGGCTGGGCACCGTGGCTCACACCTATAATCCCAGCACTTTAGGAGGCTGAGGCAGGTGGATAACCTGAAGTCAGGAGTTCAAGACCAGACTGGCCAACATGGCGAAACCCCATCTCTACTAAAACACAAAATTAGCCGGGTGTGGTGGCCAGCACCTGTAATCCCAGCTACTCAGGAGGTTGAGGCAGGAGAATCACTTGAACTTGGGAAGCGGAGGTTGCAGTGAGCCAAGATCGTGCCACTGCACTCCAGCCTGGGCGACAGAACAAGACTCCATCTCAAAGAAAGAAAGAAAGAGAGAAAGAGAGAAAGAGAGAGAGAGAGAGAGAGAGAGAGAGAGAGAGAGAGAGAAAGAGAGAGAGAAAGAGAGAGAGAAAGAGAGAAAGAGAGAGAAAGAGAGAGAGAAAGAGAGAGAGAAAGAGAGAGAGAAAGAGAGAAAGAGAGAAAAAGAGAGAGAGAAAGAGAGAGAGAAAGAGAGAGAGANAAGCATGATAATAGGTAATGAAAATCTGCAAAGGCTGGGCACCGTGGCTCACACCTATAATCCCAGCACTTTAGGAGGCTGAGGCAGGTGGATAACCTGAAGTCAGGAGTTCAAGACCAGACTGGCCAACATGGCGAAACCCCATCTCTACTAAAAACACAAAAATTAGCCGGGTGTGGTGGCCAGCACCTGTAATCCCAGCTACTCAGGAGGTTGAGGCAGGAGAATCACTTGAACTTGGGAAGCGGAGGTTGCAGTGAGCCAAGATCGTGCCACTGCACTCCAGCCTGGGCGACAGAACAAGACTCCATCTCAAAGAAAGAAAGAAAGAGAGAAAGAGAGAGAGAGAGAGAGAGAGAGAGAGAAAGAGAGAGAGAAAGAGAGAGAGAAAGAGAGAAAGAGAGAGAAAGAGAGAGAGAAAGAGAGAGAGAAAGAGAGAGAGAGAAAGAAAGAAAAAAGGAAGGAAGGAAGGAAACTGCACAGAGAGCTATTCATGTAACTGAGCAAACATGTGGTGTATAACATCTACTGTAGTTAGGCACTTTGGCAGGAACTAGGACTTACATTTTAATGGAGGAGAAATGTAGACATGTAAATAAATGATTAAAATTCTATAAATATTATGAAAGAAGAATGTTTTATGCTAATCTTACTGTGTACAAGAATGAATCCATTAGCAGAATATTTGTGCATGTATATTGATGTCAAGTTTTTTTAAATGGCAATAAAAATAAGAGGTGAACTAGTAAAGAAAAATAGTTTTGCTTTCCACAGTTTGTGTGCTATTAAATCAGATAATAAGGAACAAAAATTATAGATTAGTTATATCCCCTGATCTTTTGTTTATATATTTGAGATTATCAGTGCTCAAATAGTCTATTTCTGACCTAGGTCTTGTTGTATGCCCAAGCAGAAGGAATAACCCTCATTTACATAAGGAACAGAATGGCTCTGAGATAGAATTACAAAGAGTCAAACACGTGAACCCTCCTCTCTTTTATTTAATCATTTGGAAATTGCATAAAGAAATGAGACTATTGGGTAAATAATATATTTCTTAATTAATCTTTTTATATTGTAAAGAAAATAATATTCAAAGCTCTGCTTCTCATTCCAAAAAGACTTGTACATGTTGCTATGGTCCAATAGTGTCTGATATATTTTATGATTAAAATTGTGAAAGTATTTTGAATGAGCTACTTATTAATCCTTATGCTTCCTTATGCCATTTAATTCTTATTTTTGTTAAATATATTTCTGGGTTCTGAAAGAAGCATTCAAATACCTAATCCTCCTGTCTCTTTTAAAAATTTTTTTTTTTTTTTTTTTTTTTTTTGCTAAAGAGGTGGAGATAAGATGATGTTGAATATTATTTTTTCCTAGGAAATATGTAATAAGTAGATAAAATGATTTTTGCATTTTGGATATTATTTTTTTTCCAGAGAATATTACTGAAGCAAAATTGAACAAGTAAAGCAGAACTGTGGATGGCAGGCTAGAAAAATTCGTGGTCGCCATTGTCACACCACAACCTGCAGCAGCTGTATTCTCAAGTCTCTCCCTCCCACGCCCTGCTCAGCCTGCCAGCCTGGCAGGAATGAATGGGCTCCGCAGGGTGCTGTGTGAGTAGTTGCTGCCCACCCTGAAAATCTGCCGCTGAAAACCAAAAGGAAAAATTATTTGTAAAAAATAAATTTCCAACTTTAGTGGCCAAACTTACTTACCTCTGAAATTTCATCACCAACATCCAGTGGTACGAAATCCAGTGACTTACTCTGCATAGCCCATCGTTGCTGATAATGGAGCCTTTCTAAATAGCAAGACAATGTTACTCCAATTTATTTCCTAGGGGTGAAAGCAAAGCCTTTTTGTCCCAAGGGGAAACTGAGCAACCACCAGAGTCTCTAGTTGAATAGCAAGGGTGTGAGGCTGGCTAAAATTCCCACAATTAGAAGCCCACTCGCAGGAGGATATTTACCAAATTGACATAAGAACTACATAAAAAGGAAATGCAGTTATTGAGCTGATGTTTCACAGTTGTCTATAGATGGAGGCAACATTGCAAAATAGTCTTCTTTTTACATTATATTATTCTCCTCTTCTTTTAATTTGGTGTCTTGGTTATTACTATTATCTTGCTTGTTACTTTCCAGACAAAAGTCCAGTGCAGACATGTAACTGCATACATGTAGTGCTAACTTCTGAGCTCAATTATTTCTCCTTGTATTTTCCCAATTTTATATCAGGAAAGATGATTCATTCCAAAGGACAATGTCCCACACAAAATGTGTTACATAGACTTCTCATAAAGGAATACCTCTAGTAAGCTATTATAACTACTCTCCGTGCACTTGCTGTTGATTATTGCCATGTTAGAACTATTTGTTCGCTTCTTTATTTAGTATGGTTATTATTTCCATCTTCCAGTTTTATTTAGCTATTTGGGTGTGCATGTGCCTGCAAAAGAAGCTCCGAAAATAAGTTAGTTGAACCTGAGAAACCATTTTGAATGACTGTATGACTAAATCTTTTTTTAAAATTAAAAAAAATCACAATTACCCAGACCGTTTTGAGCATCACGCCCATTTTCTCTCCCACTTTATTTTTAAAGCAATTAGAGATGTTGAACCCTAACAAAATGTAGTCGAGTTTAATATACTGCGAGGGAGGGGCTGGCAATAATTTTCTTTTAAATATTTAATCTGAACATAAATCTGTTATTAAGGGTAGGGGGAAAAAACCTCACATAGGTAATTTTAACTGCATTTTGAGGTTTAAGCAACATAAAGTCTTCCAACCCCAGTCCCCTTTCTTCTTCCGCCCCTCCCCGACCCCACCCCATAATGGATGCTCGGCAGAATGCTTCTGCACGGTCTCTTTGTCTAAAGGATGCAAACAGTCTACGGATGCTAGAGAAAAAGGGGTGGGGGAGAGATTACCTCATCCCACGTCGTTTGCACCAATCACCAGTCTCCTGTCATGGCTTCTCTGGGCAGATTGGGGGTCTGGACCAACAGGAAAAGGCCCCGGCCCATCCCCATGGTGACCGAGTTGTATATATGGAGCCACATCCGCCCATGTGCCGCAGGTTCTCTTACATCGACCGCCTAAGAGTCGCGCTGTAAGAAGCAACAACCTTCTCCTCGTCTCCGCCATCTGCTCGGCAGTCGCGAAGCAGCAACCATGGTGAGAATCGGCTTTGGCTCTTTGTGGCCGTTGGGTGGAGTCAGCGCCCCCAGGCTCTACTTGGAAAACCTTTAAGCTCTTTTCTTTCGTAAGCTCTCTGGGCGAGGGTGGTGGTGTGTTTTGTGAGGTTTAGCTTTGCCCCAAATCCTCCAGCCCAGCCGCCGCCGCAGTGCGGGTGCAGGAATCCGGCCAGGACTGCGCCCAGGGCGCAGCAGAGCGCTGGGGAGGAACAAAGGCGGTGCCTGGGCGCCTGTGTTGTCCGACAGCCTTTCGGGGTCGCGGGCAGCCCGTCTGCCGCGACCGAGGGATCTGGGGCGTCCCGGCTGGGTCCAGTGTCTGTGCGCACGGTTTCGCAGACGCCGAGGGGCCCCTTTCTGTCTCGCCTCGTTCTCTGGGGACCGGGAGAGGAGGAGGCACCCAAAAGAGCGGGGCGTTGGGCGAGCTGGGGATGTGGGAGGGGGAACGGGAACAAAGCGCAGCCTGGGGTTAGCGTGGGAAGACCCCTCGCGGTCGTTGGCGTTTTGGAAAGATACTCACACATTCCCGGGGAAACATGGTGAGTTTCTACCGGAGCCCCCGGCAGCGGGTGTCAGGGCGGCACAGGGGCGGGGTTGTTTGTTTCTGGCTTCTATGGCGTTGGAGCCACTGGGCGGGGTTCGCCCTCACTGAACCTCCTCTGTCAGGAGCTGACTTTAAAAAAACTTTTCATCATTGCGGAACTGTAGGCTCCAAAAGGGTTTTCTTCGCTATTATAAGTCAGATGACCTTTTTTTTTTTCTTTCTTGAGCAAAATCACAATTCACTTGACAAACTCTTTAATGGTCTGGTCTGGGGACGCCCTGCCCTGACCGACTGAAGATAGAGAGAGAAGAGAGAGTGAGTTGGGTGTGTGTGTGTGTGTGTGTGTGTGTGTTTGCTCGTTCACCCTTTGTGACCAGAGAACCTGGTCAGGACCAGGAACGCCTTCCTGCGCCCCCCTCCGCCCCGCCCCCACCACAGTCAGCGAAAAGACAATGAAAGGTAGCCCTACAGACCAACATAGAAAAACCTCTCATCGCGATGCACAAAGAAATGAATATTATTGATGGGTAGCAGAATCTCAGGATAAAATACTATTTGCTTGTTTTTAAATAAATATTTCATTACCCGACGTCCACTGGGCTTTTAACTTCTCTGGTTGGACCTTTCATGTGATGCTTTCTTTCTAACTTAGGAGACCTGTGTGTGTGTCTGTGTAGTTGTGTTCAAGATACGGGAAATCTTTCAGCTTTACCAGTGGAGAAGATCTGGAAAAACCTTTTTTAAAAAAAAAGTAATGAAATTGCACAACAAAGAAGAATTACACTCCGCAGCCGCTGTCTTTTGTTCTAGTGCATCTTCATTAATTCTCATTCAATTCACCATGATCCGGGCGGGTCAGAGGAGAAAATACGGCAAACAGCACAAGAGATCATGTAGTCAGTTGCTGCGAATAGAGAATTGCTCTGTTAAATAATGCTAGCAGACAGTACGGCTAGCCCCAGCGCCACAGCAATAACCAGGCAATGCGCAATGCAGAAAGCAGCACCTTGTCTAGTAACCGCTTGTATTGATGATTCTCGCAGACAGACTTGCAGAAAAGGGTGTGGTTCTTGCCTCAGCTGCAGTAATATGTCCATCGTTATAATACAGTAAATCCTCATTCAGAAGAACTTCATCTTTATCTAAAAGGAAGCGAAAGCAGTAAATATCAATACCCCATTAAGTCAAATGCGACTTTACGTCATTTTACAACTTTGGTGCTTTGAATCACATGATACTTTAAATACGCACAAGTCTTCCTATTCAAGCAATGATAGGGCGCACAATGGACTGTACGCATGTGCCTGAATAGGGCCAAGCGACATCATTATCAGACCACACCCATCATGCAGCCATCTTCAGCAGCGCGTGACTTTTCCTTAATCTTGTATGCCGTGCTAGGGATACCTGACTCAACTAATTCCTGAAAATCTGTATACCTTGGTTAGAAATATATTTTAGAGTTACTAAAAGCTTTCGAAACAAATACGCCCTTAATTTACAACTTTCTGTCACTTATTCCTTCACACGCGTGATGCATTCCCATCCGCATGTGGCCAGGCCGGTGTCCAGATTGGCAATGCCTGCTGGGAGCTCTACACTGCCTGAACACTGCATCCAGCCCATGTCAGATCCCGAGTGACAAGACATTGGGGGAGGAGAGACTCTTCAACCCTTCTTACAGTGAGAACGGGCGCTGGCAAGTCATGTCCTGTGCCGCGGGACCGTGTTTGTACGACCTTGAGAACCCCGGTCGATATGTGGATTTTGACCAGTAACCAAGTGAGAGTCCAGGATATCTGGGACCAAGGTCCTGTCCCTGGCGGGGCTCTTCTGTCTTCGCCCACCTCACCCACTGCCTCCGATCCTTCTTGCCCTCCCTGCCAAGAAAGTTCGCACTGGCAACCTACCCTGCCAGCTCTTCCCCTACAAACTCTCACAGGCAGAAGATGCCGCCAATCCAACTATTGCCCGAGGGCACTACACCATACTGGCAAGGGCGAATCATTGGACCTCGTGTTGGACCGAATTCGCAAGCTGATGTTTCTTTCAAGCATAAAGTAAATAACTCCGCTACCAAGAACACATATTCAATACTCGGCTTTTTGTTTCAACACACAGAATTCGAACCTGTTATTTTAATAAACAAGTGGAATGAGTCCACTCTCTTTTGGGGTTTTATCAGCTTCAAAATAAACATTTGGCTGCATTTTGTAAATGTTACATGAGTAAGTTTTTCAAAAAGCATGTCAAATAAGATCTAAATCCTGGGAAATTATCGAAAAGCTGAAAATCTCACATCTCCTATGATCTGACCCTACACAGAGAACAACAAACTTAAACCTTTCCTCTGTTCCTCCTTTTGTAAAGGCTGACCATGCACAGGTCTCACAAAGTTTCTTGTTTCCAACAACGCCTTTCGGTGGGGGAACTGGTTCTGGCGCGGTTACCTCTGCTCATCGGCAACTCTCTCACCTCTTGATTATGGCAAGAAGTCTCCAAGCTGTGAGGTTCTCCATCTTACCCACGCCCCAGTTTCCACAGCTGTAGGTTGGAGCCTACCAACCCATCCTCACCACCCACACCACCACTGACGCACTCTGATCTCCTTCATGGTACGACAATGACCATCATCGATAATCTGTCGTATGAAACCCTGATATTGAGCGTCCACATCCTATACAACTGAAGAGGTTAATAGTGTGTACATTGGTCCTTCCATCAACTTGCTCCCTGAATCTGATGGAGCCTGAATGTTCCTGACAGAATTCCAGACCAACCTGGTGCTCTACCCCCGCATCCCACTTCTCCTGGCACATACCCCTGTCACTCTGCTGAGAAAAGCCTATCATGGCGACAGCTTCTTAGCGCAGATCACAAGTGCTGCCCTTTAGAGCCAGCCAACAGATCGGGATCCGGTGATAATGTGACCTCTCGCCATGGGTAAATACATGGCTTCTGGCCTGTGTGAGCCGTGTGATGTGTTCCAAAACCTGTCAACTGCGTCACATTGCCACCATCAACGACCAGCGTACGCTCCATCGCAGTTGTGGATTGTGCCCCCACTGCTTCAAAGGTTGGCATCAACTACCGAGCCTCCCACTGTGGTGCCTGGTGGAGACCTGTCCCAAGGTTCAGAGAGCTTGTGCTGCTGAGCAACACCACAGCCTTGCTGAGCCTGGGCTCGCCTGACCACAAGTTCATGACCGATGTATGCCAAGCGTGCCTTTGTTCACTGGTATGTAGGTGAGGGGATGGAGGAAGGCGAGTTTTCTGAGGCCCGTGAAGACATGGCTGCCCTTGAGAAGGATTATGAGGAGGTTGGTGTGGATTCTGTTGAAGGAGAGGGTGAGGAGGAAGGAGAGGAATACTAAAGTTAAAATGTCACAAAGGTGCTGCTTTTACAGGGAAGCTTATTCTGTTTTAAAAGTTGAAAAGTTGTGGTCTGATCAGTTAATTTGTATGTAGCAGTGTATGCTCTTATATACAATTACTGACCTATGCTCTAAAACATGAATGCTTTGTTACAGACCCAAGCTGTCCATTTCTGTGATGGGTTTTGAATAAAGTATTCCCTGTCTTAATGAATTCAGTCCTCTGTTTTCTATCTGGGTGTCTGAAATTTTTCATGTATTTAGTGCATTGAGAATAAAGAATAAGTGTTGCCTGTGGTTTATACATATCCTATGATGTGACGTTTGTGTTTTAAAGTATCTTAGTAATTTAAAACTTTTATTTGTGAAACATAAAATGTATATCTAAAGATTACCATCACAGAGCATCATGTACTTTTTTTTTTTTTTTTTTTTTTTTTTTTTTTTTTTTGTGAGATGGAGTCTTGCTCTGTTGCCCAGGCTGGAGTGCAGTGGTGTGATATGGGCTCACTGCAACCTCCATCTCCTGGGTTCAAGAGCTTCTCCTGCCTCAGCCTCCCAAGTAGCTGGGATTATAGGCATCCACCACCACATCTAATTTTTGTATTTTTAGTGGAGACTGGGTTTCACCATGATGGTCACGCTGGTCTCAAACTCCTGACTTCCAGTGATCCGCTCGCCTTGGCCTCCCAAAGTGCTGGGATTACAGGTGTGAACCACTGTTCCCGGCTCATACTATTCTTAAGTTTTTACCTCATTATTATAATAAAGTTATTTAAACTGCCAGTACTTTTTAGAGTTGAAAGTTGGTAACACATAACCAAAATCTGGTTGGCTGCTGGATCTTATGTAACTAACATAAAATGGTGAATATTCCAAATGCATCACCTTTTCTTGTGCCCTCTGCTCCTTGGTATGTGTCTACTGCCATTATGCCTCCTCTGCCCAGGGTTTCCAAAACAAATCTACTCTCCAAGCAAGCAGCCCTATGCTAGACTTAGTTCTTTACCTCCTTTCCAAACCTATTTTAGGCTGAATGTCTTGTTGGAAAAGCCTGATACATTTATTCACTCTAATGTGTTAATTAAATATCTGAAAGTTAATTCTCCAAGTTAATATGGGCCAATAACTTCAAATAATAAAACACTAATAGTGCAATTGCATGCATCAACACCAACACATAAAATGTTTTGGACTTAGGATTTGTCCAACAATAGAGCTCTGCTCTAGTCCGACTGACCAAAAGTCTATCTGTTCCCAAGGACAGTAAATTGTTTTCCTACTCTCACATTTTCTGGTTCTAGGATATGTATTAGTTCATTTTCACGTTGCTATGAAGAAATACCTGAGACTGGACAGGGCACCGTGGCTCATGCCTGTAATCTCAGCACTTTGGGAGGCTGAGGGGGCCAGGTCATGAGGTCAGGAGATGGAGACCATCCTGGCTAACAGGGTGAAACCCTGTCTCTACTAAAAAATGCAAAAGTTAGCCAGGCATGGTGACACATGCCTGTAATCCCAGCTACTCAGGAGGCTGAGGCAGGAGAATCACTTGAACCGGGGAGGCAGAGGTTGCAGTGAGCTGAGGTCGCACCATTGCACTCCAGCTTGAGTGAAACTATGTCTCAAAAAAAAAAAAAAAAAAAAAAAAAAGAAAAAAAGAAA
>NW_016811706.1:997090-1000849 GCF_001698545.2 Rhinopithecus bieti
TTTTTGAGACAGGGTCTCTCTGTCACCCAGGTTGGAGTGCAGTGGCATGATCTCAGCTCACTGCAACCTCAGGCTCAAGCGATCCACCTCAGCCTCCCAAGTAGCTGGGACCACGCCACCATGCCCAGCTAATGTTTTTGTATATTTTGTAGAGGCAGGGTCTCACTGTGTTGCCCAGGCTCGTCTCCAACTCCTGGACTCAAGCGATCCTCCTGCCTCAACCTCCAAAGTGCTAGGATGACAGGTGTGAGCCACCACGCCCAGCCTATTATATACATATCTTACCACAATTGTAGAAACAAACAATGGAAGTATAAATCAAGTACTAAGAAAAATGATTGCCAATGGGGAGAGAACATGATCTAACTGCACTTCTTCTGATGCATTTGTGGTGTCATTTAACTATAGAAACGTAACCGTGTTATACAAGAAAGAATTAAGGTGGAAAAAAATCCTTAAAAATGGAAAACAAAATGAAACAAATATTTAACTAAATATCAGGTTGGTGTCTTAACTACAGAAAGGGGAATTCTCTCTTTCTTTCTTTTTTTTTTTTTTTTTTTTTTTTTTGAGACAGGGTCTTACTCTGTTGCCCAGGCTGCAGTGGCATGATCTGGCTCACTGCAACTTCTGCCTCCCAGGTTCAAGCAATCCTCCTGCCTCAGCTTCCAGGGTAGCTGGGACCACAGATCTATGAGCCACCATGCCTGGCTAATTTTTGTATTTTTGTAGAGACAGAGTTTTGCCATGTTGCCCAGGCTGGTCTCCATCTCCTGAGCTCCAGTGATCCTCCCGCCTCAGTCTCCCAAAATGTTGGATTACAGGCGTGAACAAGTGCACCAGCCACCTTAACAATTCTTGAAGTGTGCAGTTCAGTATTGCTAAATACATTCACTTGTTGTGCAACCAATCTCCAGAATTCCTTCATCTTACAAAACTTAAACTCTATACCTGTCAAACAACTTATCATTCCTCCCTCTCCACAGCCCCTGGCAAACACCATTCTACTTTGTCTCTATGAATTTCACTATTCTAGGTAGCTTACATAAGTAGAATCATACAGTACTTGTTTCTTTTGTGACTGGCTTATTTCACTTAGCACAATGTCCTCGAAGTTCATCCATGTTGTAGTATGTGTCAGAATTTACTTCCTTTTTAAGGCTGAATAATATTTTATTGTGTGTATACACAAGATTCTTTTTTTCTTTTTTCTTTTTTTACTCATTCATTCATCCATGGACACTTGAATTGCTTCCACCTTTTGACTTTTGTGAATAATGCTGCTATGAATATGGGTATACAATGATCTCTTCCAGATCCTGTTTTCAGTTCTTTTGCGTATATACACAGAAGTAGAATTGCTAGATCTTATTTTCTGAGTGTGTGTGTGTGGTTTTCTTAAGAAATGAAGTCTCAAGGCTGGGCGCGGTGGCTCAAGCCTGTAATCCCAGCACTTTGGGAGGCCGAGACGGGTGGATCACAAGGTCAGGAGATCGAGACCATCCTGGCTAACACGGTGAAACCCCGTCTCTACTAAAAAATACAAAAAACTAGCCAAGCGAGGTGGCGGGCGCCTGTAGTCCCAGCTACTCGGAGGCTGAGGCAGGAGAATGGCGTGAACCCGGGAGGCAGAGCTTGCAGTGAGCTGAGATCCGGCCACTGCACTCCAGCCTGGGCAACAGAGCAAGACTCCGTCTAAAAAAAAAAAAAGAAATGAAGTCTCACTCTGTTACCCAGGCTGGAGTGCAGTGGTGAGATCACAGCTAACTGTAACCTCTAACTGCAGGGCTCAAGCGATCCTCCTGCCTCAGCCTCCTGAGTAGTTTGGACTCCAAGCATGCCACCACACCAGGCTAAGTTTTGCATTTTTTGTAGAGACAGGGTCTTGCTATGTTCCCCAGGTTTATTTTTTATTTATTTATTTTTTTAATAGAAGCCATTCTAATATGAAGTGGTTATAGTTTTAATTTGCATTTCCCTAATGATTAGTAATGTTGACCATTTTTTTGTTTGCTTATTAGCCATTTGTATATCTTCTTTGGAAAATGCCTTTTCAAGTTCTCTGCCCATTTTAAATTGGATTGTTAACGTTAAAACCCTTTTTTTTTTTTTTTTTTTTTTTTGAGACGGAGTTTTGCTATTGTCGCCCAGGCTGGAGTACAATGGCACAATCTCGGCTCACTGCAATCTCTGCCTCCCGGGTTCAAGTGATTCTCCTGCCTCAGCCTACCGAGTAGCTGGGATTACAGGTGTCCACCACCACGCCCAGCTAATTTTTGTATTTTTAGTAGAGATAGGGTTTCACCATGTTGGCGAGGCTGGTCTCAAACTCCTGACCTCTGGTGATCCACCCACCTCGACCTCCCAAAGAAATGGGATTATAGAGGTGAGCTACCACACCCGGCCAAAACACTTTATTTTTATATATTTTTTTGAGACAGAGTCTCATTCCGTTGCTTAGGCTAGAGTGCAGTGGTGCTATTTCAATTGACTGCAGACTTCCCAGGCGCAGGTGATCCTCCCGTTTCATCCTCCCAAGTAGCTGGGACTACAGGATCATGCCACCACTCCCAGCTAATTTGTTGTTGTTGTTGTTATTGTTGTTTCTTGTAGAGACAGGGGGTCACCATGTTTCCCAGGCTGTTCTCGAACTCCTGGGCTCAAGCAATTTGCCCGTCTTAGCCTCCCAAAGTGCTAGGATTACAGATGTGAGGCACCATGACTGGCCAATGTTAAAACATTTTTATCCCACCATTTAATCCATGAGGATATAAGAATACTGAAATTGGTCAGAAACAGTGGCTCACACCTATAATCCCAGCATTTTGGGAGGCTGAGGTGGGTGAATGACCTGAGGTCAGGAGTTCGAGACCAGCCTGGACAATATGGTGAAACTCCATCTCTACTAAAAATACAGAAAAAATTAGTCAGGCGTGGTGGTGGGTGCCTGTAATCCCAACTGCTCGGGAGACTGAGGCAGAAGAATAGCTTGAACCTGGGAGGCAGAAGTTGCAGTGAGCCAAGATAACACTACTGCACTCCAGCCTAGGCAACAAGAGTGAAACTCTGTCTCAAAAAAGAAAAAAGAAATACAAAAATTAGCCGGGCATAGTGGCGCATGCCTATAATCCCAGTTACTCTGGAGGCTGAAGCAGGAGAATCGCTGGAACCCGGGAGGCAGAGGTTGCAGTGAGCCGAGGTTGTACCACTGCAATCCAGCCTGGGCAACAGAGCAAGGCTCCATCTCAAGAAAAGAAAAGAAAAGAAAAAAAAAAAAGAATAGTGGAATAATTAAAATGTAAAAAAGTTAACTGCAAAAATTATTTTATCCTGAGACCACTGTAAGTTTTATTTCTCATGTATACATTATTTCCTTCATATTCAAAAATACAACAACAAATAATGCTGGCTATGGTGTTCATCCTATCCTTTATTATATCTTTAATTGGAATGTAGTTTTTGCCCTTGAGATCCATGTTTTATAAATTTTTTCTGGGCCAGACGTGGGATTACAGGTGTGAACCTATAATCCCATCACTTTGGGAGGTTGAAGTGGGAGGATCGCTTGAGCCTGGGAGGTTGAGGCTGCAGTGAGCCATGATTGCACCACTGCATTCCAGCCTGGGCAACAGAGCAAGACCCTGTCTCTACACAAATATATAAATAAATATTTTTTCTCAATATATGGAAAGTATCTCAATACGAGAATATTTACATTATTTCTATATTATTAAATTTTTTTTTTTTTTTTTTTTTTTT
>NW_016811706.1:1001287-1009269 GCF_001698545.2 Rhinopithecus bieti
TTTTTTTTTTTTTTTTAGACAGAATCTCATTCTGTCACCCAGGGTAGAGTGCGGTGGCGTGATCTCTGTCCATTGCAACCTCTACCTTCCAGGTTCAGGCAATTATTCTGCTTCAGCCTCCTGGGTAGCTGGGATGATAGGCCCTGCCACCACTCCTGCCTAGTATGTGTGTGTGTGTGTATGGTTTGTTTTTTTTGGTAGAGATGGGGTTTTACCAAGTTGGCCAGGCTGGTCTTAAACTCCTGAACTCAAGTGACCTGCTTGCCTCGGCGTCTCAAAGTGCTGGGATTATAGGCATGAGCCACTCCGCCCGGGCTGGAAGAAATCTTTCTTGAGAACTTTCACAGAAATTTTTCTTTGGTACATTATAGTATATAATTTTTGGTCTATGGTATAGATTATGTTTTTTATAAGTTAAAATTTTTTGTGACGTGTTTTTTACAGTCATTGAATTTCAGTGGTATAGATGGATCTGTTTGAGAGGCAGCTGATTTGAATATAAGAGAAAATTTGCATTATCTTGAGTTTATTGATTTATTTTTTTGAGATGGAGTCTCATTCTTGTTGACCAGGCTGGAGTGCAATGGTACAATCTTGGCTCACCGCAACCTCCACCTCCCGGGTTCAAGCAATTCTCCTGCCTCAACCTCTCGAGTAGCTGGGATTACAGGCATACACCACCACTCCCAGCTAATTTTGTATTTTTAATAGAGACGAGGTTTCTCCATGTTGGTCAGGCCGTCTCGAACTCCCAACCTCAGGTGATCTGCCCGCCTCGGCCTCCTAAAGTGCTGGGATTACAGGTGTGAGCCACCGCCCCCGGCCACTATTAGTTAATTTTTATATTTGTTGGCCACTTGGATTTGATCTTCCATGAACTGTCTTTTTAATAGATAATAGGTTACTGAATTCATGACCTATTAGAAAAGATTAAAGGAATGATTTTAGCCCAGGGAAGAAAAGACCCAAGGGAAACTGTATTAGCTGTCTCTGAATATCTGAAGGCTGATGTTCTAAAGAATTCCATGTATTTTATGTATCTCTTGTAGGCCGAGTTGAGAACAATGAATGGAAGTTTAAGGTAACATTTTAAATTAAATTTAGAAAGGATTTTTAAAAACATTATTACGATTTTTTTCTTTAATTATACTTTAAGTTCTGGGATACATGTGCAGAACATGCAGGTTTGTTACATAGGTACACACGTGCCATGGTGGTTTGCTGCACCTATCAACCTGTCATCTACATTAGGTATTTCTCCTAATGCTATCCCTCCCCAACCCGCCACCCCCGACAGGCCCTGGTGTGTGATGTTCCCCTCCCTGTGCCCATGTGTTCTTATTGTTCAACTTCCACTTATGAGTGAGAACATGCAGTGTTTGGTTTTCTGTTCTTGTGTTAGTTTACTGAGAACAGTGATTTCCAGCTTCATCCAAGTCACTGCAAAGGACATGAACTCATCTTTTGTTTATTTATTTTATTATTTTTTATTTTATTTAGATTTTTTGGGGACGGAGTCTCGCTCTGTCGCCCGGGCTGGAGTGCAGTGGCTGGATCTCAGCTCATCGCAAGCTCCGCCTCCCGGGTTTATGCCATTCTCCTGCCTCAGCCTCCTGAGTAGCTGGGACTACAGGCGCCTGCCACCTCGCCCGGCTAGTTTTTTGTATTTTTTAGTAGAGACGAGGTTTCACCATGTTAGCCGGGATGGTCTCGATCTCCTGACCTCGTGATCCGCCCGTCTCGGCCTCCCAAAGTGCTGGGATTACAGGCTTGAGCCACCGCACCCGGCCAAAACACGGGTTCTTAACTCAGGGCTCGGAAAAGCACAGGTACTTCATAGATAGTTCTCATGGTTTGGGAACTATCCTAAAGCTGTATGCAAAATTCTGTGTGAATATGTTCACGATAAATTTTCCCCAAAGATAGCTACTAACCGTTCCTCTCATCCCTGTAGGTATAGGCTTATTCTCCCATAGAGAGATGGAATCTATTCCCCTTTCCTTAAACCCTAGCTGGCTTGTGATGACTTTGACAAATAGAATGTGCAAAAGTGAAGCTGTGCTAGACCCAGGTCAAGCACTTAAGAAGCCTGGCAGTTGTGTTGTTGTTATTGTTTTTTATATATATACACAGAGAGACAGGGTCTCACTATGTTAATCAGGCTTGTTTCAAACTCCTGGCCTCAAGTTATCCTCTGCTTTGGCCTCCCAAACTGCTGAGATTATAGGAGTGAGCATCAAGCCCAGCCTGTTTAAAAGAAAGCCACCATTTAAGAAACTTGAGCTAGAGTAACAATGGATGAGAGACCATGTGAAGAGAAAGAGAGGTCGTGTGAAAAAGAACAACCCCAACCCATCCAACAGCCAGTACAAAGGCCCCACATATGTGAGTGAAACCATCTTGGACACTCCAGACCCAGCTGGGCTCCCAGTTCAGCACACTTGCATGAGTGAACCAGATGACATACCACATGGAATCATGAGAAATAATAAATGACTGTTTTAAGTCAATCAGTTTTGGGTGGTTGGTTGTACAGCAATAGAAAACTGAAACAGGGCTTACATGCACATCTAGAGAGAGAATACTGTATACCGTTTTCTTTTCTTTTCTTTTCTTTTTTTTTTTTTAGACAGAGTCTTGCTCTGTGCCCAGGCTAGAGTGCAGTGGCTCTACCTTGGCTCACTGCAAGCTCCGCCTCCCAGGTTCACGCCATTCTCCTGCCTCAGCCTCCCGAGTAGCTGGGACTACAGACACCCGCCACCACGCCCCACTACTTTTTTGTATTTTTTAATAGAGATGAGGTTTCACCGTGTTAGCCAGGATGGTCTTAATCTCCTGACCTCATGATCTCCCCACCTCGGCCTCCCAAAGTGCTGGGAATGCAGGCCTGAGCCACTACACCTGGCCTACTGTATACTGTTTTCATGAGATTATCCAAAACAATTATAACCACTAATCTAAATAAATGAAATAATAAAAATTATTTAGGAAATCCCTCATAAATGTATTTGTTTCAGTGTTTTTTTACATTTATTTTTATTTTTTTAGAGGCAAGGTTTTCTTGCTCTCTTGCCCAGGCTGGACTGCAGTGGCAAAATCATCGCTCAAGGTAACTTCAAATTTGGGACTTAAGCAATGCTCCCACTTCAGCCCACTGAGTAGCTAAGACTACAGGTGCACACACCCACACCTGGCTAATTAAAAAAAAAAAAAAATCTTTGTAGAGATAGGGTCTAGCTATATTGCTCAGGCTGGTCTCAAATTCTTGGACCCAAGTGGTCCTTCTGCGTTGGCCTCCCAAAGTGCAGAGATTATAGATGTGAGCCACTGTGCCTGGCTTCAGTGTGTTTTTGATAATTATCAGTACTATATTTAAGATTACATGTAAATTAGCCCGGCACAGTGGCTCACGCCTGTAATCCCAGCACTTTGGCAGGCCAAGTGTGGATCACGGGTGGATCATGAGGTCAGGAGTTCAACACCAGCCTGGTTAAGATAGTGAAACACAGTTTTTACTGAAAATACAAAAATTAGCTGGGTGTGGTGGCACATGCCTGTAGTCCCAGCTACATGGGAGGCTGAGGCAGGAAAATCTCTTGAACTGGGGAGATGGAGGCTGCAGTGAGCCAAGATTGCACCACTGCACGCTAGCCTGGGCAACAGAGCAAGACTCTGCCTCCAAAAAAAAAAAAAGAATTATATGTAAACAGAGTGTAGCTTTGAATTTGGCAATTAAGTGAAAGATTATATGCTTTATAGAAATATAATGGAAATGGATGCCTAAGATAAAAAATCAGATAATTTATTGGACCATCTTTCCACTGCTCTGAAGCAAGTGGGTAGTATTTGAGAGGTAGGCCAAAAGTTTTCACTTAAATATACACATATGAACATGTGAAAATATACACACAAAAATTATATAAAGAAAAGTGAACAAAAGTAGATCCAAAGTTCTATATTTGGTCAAGATATAGTTTCGTACATGAACCAAGTGGATGGATTCACTTACCATAAATGGTGCAGCCATTGTGGAAGTGAGTGTGATTTGCAGCTGAGTTAGAACATAGCTGGTAGAGTGGATCAAAATTGACTGAGGCGGCCAGGCACGGTCGCTCATGCCTGTAGTCCCAGCACTTTGGGAGGCCAAGGCAGGCGGATCACCTAAGGTCGCGAGTTTGAGACCGGCCTGACCAACATGGAGAAACCCCGCCTCTACTAAAAATACAAAATTAGCCAGGCGTGGTGGCACATGCCTGTAATCCTAGCTACTCAGGAGGCTGAGGAAGGAGAATCACTTGAACCTGGGAGGCGGAGGTTGCAGTGAGCCGAGATCACGCCATTGCAGTCCAGCCTGGGCAATAAGAGCAAACCTCTGTCTCAAAAAAAAAAAAAAAAAATTGACTGAGACTGGGTGCAGTGGCTCATGCCTGTAATCCTAGCACTTTGGGAGGCCTTGTCTCAAAAAAAAAAATTTTTTTTATTGTTTTTTGTCTTTTTAAGACAGCCTCTGTCGCCAGGCTGGAGTGCAGTGGCGCGATCTTGGCTCACATCAACCTCCGCCTGCTGGGTTCAAGTGATTCTCCTGGCTCAGCCTCCCAAATAGCAGGGACTACAGGCGCATGCCATCATGCCCAGCTAATTTTTGTATTTTTAGTAGAGATGGTGTTTCACCATGTTGGCCAGGATGGTCTCGATCTCTTGACCTCGTGATCCACCCACCTTAGTCTCCCAAAGTGCTGGGATTACAGGCATAAGTCACTGAACCTGGCCTGTAATTTTATTTTAGTAGAAATGGGGTTTCACCATGTTGGCCAAGCTAGTCTCGAACTCCTGGCCTCAAGTGATTCACCTGCCTTGGCCTCCCAAAGTGCTGGTATTACAGGTGTGAGCCAATGTGTCCAGTCAAAACAATTTTTTTTAAATTAGCTGGGTGTGGTGGTGCAGCCCTGCAGTCCTAGCTACTCAGATGGCCAAGGCAGGAGGATCCCTTGAGCTCAGGAATGCAAGGCTGCAGTGAGCCATGATCATATCACTGCACTCCAGCCTAGACGACAGAGCAAGACCCTGTCTCAAAAAAAAAAACACAAAAAACAAAAACAAAAAAACCCTGAGACATAGGGCAGGCTTCCATCTGGTGAATGGAGTAAGGAGGTAGGAAACAGCAGTAAAAGAAAATGACACTTGCCATGGATAGTAGCACAAGCCCATAATATCAACATTTTGGGAGACTGAGGCAGGAGTATCACTTGAGGCCAGGAGTTTGAGACCAGCCTGCACAACATGTCAAGACTCAGTCTCTCTAAAAAAAAATAAAATAAAATAAAATTTTAAATTAGCTGTGTGCGGTGGCAGTGCCTGCAGTCCCAGCCACTCAGGAAGCTGAGATAGGAAGATCTATTGAGCCTGGGAGGTCAAGGTACAGTGAGCTATGATTGGCCACTGTACTCCAGCCTGGGCGACACAGCAAGACTCTGTCTCAAAAGAATAAAAAGAAAAAAAGAAAAGAAAAGAAAATGAGAATGACAGTAATATACCACCATTTCCAATCCAACATCAGAAGTAATGAATCAAAAGGTCCAGTATAAAGTTAGGCTCAGTGGCTCATACCTGTAATCCCAGCATTTTGGAAAGCTGAAGTGGGAGTATCACTTGGGCCAGAAGTTTGAGACAAGCCTGGGCAACATGGCGAGACCCTATCTCTACAAAAAATAAATCAGCTGAGTGTGGTGGCCTATGCCTGTAGTCCCAGCTACTCAGGAGGTTGAGGCAGGAGGAACACTTGAGCCTAAGAGGTCAAGGCTGCAGTGAACCATGATCACATCATTGCACTCCATCTTGGGTGACAGAGAGGAGACCCTATCTTTAAAAAAATTAAATGAGGCTGGGCGCGGTGGCTCACACCTGTAATCCTAGCACTTTGGGAGGCCAAGGCGGGCAGATCACAAGGTCAGGAAATCAAGACCATCCTGGCTAACACGGTGAAACCCTGTCTCTACTAAAAATTTTTAAAAAATCAGCTGGGTGTGGTGGCATGCGCCTGTAGTCCCAGCTACTCAGGAGACCAAGGCAGGAGAATCGCTTGAACCTGGGAGGCAGAGGTTGCAGTAAGCCGAGATCGCACCACTGTGCTCCAGCCTGGACGACAGAACAAAACTCCATCTCAAAAAAAAAAAAAAAAATTAAATGAATAAAATAAAAATTAAAAGAAGGTCCAATGTAATACGGCGAAGAGGAGCTAACACTAGAGAAAGGACCTTAAAGAGATCAGACCAGGTATCCAAGAAATAACTCAAGGGGAATACATCAGGGACCTAGGCAGAGGCGTGGTAGGCAGACTGACTGGCTCCCATGTTAGGGATTATTTAGGGAAACAACAGCTCAATGCACCTTTGGGTGCTGGGTGTCCAGGATATTGAAGGCCAGATTTTTTTTTTCTTTTCTTTTTTTTTTTGAGACAGAGTCTCGCTCTGTCGCCCAGGCTGGAGTGCAGTGGCCGGATCTCAGCTCATGCAAGCTCCGCCTCCCAGGTTCACGCCATTCTTCTGCCTCAGCCTCCCGAAGCTGGGACAGGCGCCGGCCACCTCGTCCGGCTAGTTTTTTGTATTTTTTAGTAGAGACGGGGTTTCACCATGTTAGCCAGGATGGTCTCGATCTCCTGACCTCGTGATCCACCCGTCTCGGCCTCCCAAAGTGCTGGGATTACAGGCTTGAGCCACCACGCCCGGCCAAGATTCAACTTTTAAAGAAATCTCCAGGAAGAGAATTTCAAGCACCATCTGAGCAAAGATGCAATGTCACTTCTGGTATTACATTACAAAAAGACTGTGACTTTCATCTAGAAACTAATCTAGTTTCTAGATTAGGCTGTGACATTATATATGTATATATGCTTAGAGAGATGTCTAATAGGATCTTTATCAAATACTAAGAGTATTAGCCAGGCGTGGTGGCACACTCCTGTAGTCCCAGCTACTTGGGAGCCTGAGGTGGAAGAATCGCTTGAATCTGGGAGGTGGAGGTTGCAGTGAGCCAAGATCACACCACTGCACTCCAGCCTGGGTGACAGAAACTTCATCTCAACAAAAATAAAATAAAATAAAAAAGTTAAAAAACGTTTTAAAAAAAGTATACAATTCAATGGCTTTTAGTATATTCAGACGTGTGTGATCACCACAATTTTATTTTAAGTATCTTGAGCCATTAAAATCAGTGCACAGTGATAGGCTAATAGTCACTCTTCCTACCCAAAGGCTAACTCAGTCCCTTACACTTTGTCACTTGATTTTTCTTTTCCTAATATAACAGCTTTGTTGAAATATAGTTCACATACTGTCCAATTCATCCATTTAAAGTATACAATTCAAGGCCAGTTGAGGTGGCTCATGCCTGTAATCGTAGCATTTTGGGAGGCCGAGGTGGGTGGATCACCCGAGGTCAGGAGTTTGAGACCAGCCTGGCCAACATGGTGAAATCCCATCTCTACTAATAATACAAAAATTAGCAGAGCGTGGTGGCACATGCCTGTAATCCCAGCTACTTGGGAACCTGAGGTGGAAGAATCGCTTAAATCCGGGAGGTGGAGGTTGCGGTGAGCCGAGATCACACCACTGCACTCCAGCCTAGGTGACAGAAACTCCATCTCAAAAAAAATAAAAATAAAAATAAAAAAGTTAAGAAAAGGTTTTTAAAAAGTATACAATTCAATGGCTTTTAGTATATTCAGAGGTGTGTGATCACCACAATTTTAGAACATTTTCATCACCCCCTAAAAAGCTCTGTAACCTAGGCAACCACTATCTCTAGGCAACCACTAATCTAGTTTCTGTCTCTATGTATTTCCCTATTCTGGACATTTCATGTAGAAGGAAGCATACAATATGCAGGTATTCATAACTGGCTTCTTTCTTCTTTTCCTAATCCATTCAAGTACATCTATTTTGGAAATATTTCCATTTCAATGATCTAAATTGTTATGAGGAACA
>NW_016811706.1:1009792-1011623 GCF_001698545.2 Rhinopithecus bieti
AAAAAAAAAAAAAAAAAAAAAGGAATATAGCAATCTCTTTGTATTCTTAGTTGATATACATGCCATATAATATACACATCATAAAATTCACCCTTTAGTGTATAAAGTTTTTAGTATATTCATCAGCTTGTGCAATATCTGTCCTTTAAAAATTTTATATTTGTCTTTCCACTATCTAATTCTAGAATTTAATTTCATCATTCATCAAAAGCTCAAACTCTGCACTCATTAGCAGTCACTCCCTATTATCTCCTTGCACTAGCTCATGGCAAACACAGTAATCCTCTTTCTGTCCCTATGAATTTGCCTATTCCATACATTTTATACAAATAGAATCATGTAATATAGGGCTTCTTTATCTTAATACAGTTTTCTTTTTTTTTATTTTTTTGAGACAGAGTCTCGCTTTGTCACCCAGGCTGGAGTGCAATTGCACGATCTCAACTCACTGCAACCTCTGCCTCTCAGCTTCAAGCAATTATCCAACCTCAGCCTCCCAAGTAGCGGGAATTACAGGCACGTGCCACTATGCCCGGCTAATTTTTGGATTTTTCGTAGAGATGGAGTTTCACCACATTGGCCAGGCTGGTCTAGAACTACTGACCTCAGGTGATCCGCCTGCCTCGGCCTCCCAAAGTGCTAGGATCATAGGGGCCACTGTGTCGGGCCAAGCACAATGTTTTCAAGGTTCATCTATGTTGTAGAATGTATCAGTACTTCATTTCTTTTTTGGGGGGGTGGGGGCGGGGCGGGACGGAGTCTTGCTCTGTCACTTAGGCCGGAGGGCAGTGGCGGGATCTTGGCTCACTGCAACCTCCGCCTCCCGGGTTCAAGTGATTCTTCTGCCTCAGCCTCCTGAGTAGCTGGACTACAGGGCATGCACAACCATACCAGGCTAATTTTTGAATTTTTAATAGAGACAGGCTTTCACTATATTGGCCAGGCTGGTCTCAAACTCCTGCCTTGTGATCCGCCCGCCTCTGTCTCCCAAAGTGTTGGGATTACAGGTGTGAGCCACCGCGCCTGGCCAGTACTTCTTTTTATTGCCAAATAATATTCCATTATATAGATATACATTTTATTAATTGATGGACTGTTTATATTTTTTAGCTATTATGAATAATATTGCTGTTAATTTTTGTGTACACGTTTTTGTGCAGTCATATGTTTTCATTTATCTTGAGTATATACCTAGAAGTGGAATTGCTGGGTCTTACTATAGCTGTTCAATATTTCATGGAACTGCCAAGCTATTTTTCCAAGTGGTTATATCATTTACATTTCTACTAGTAGTGTAAGAAGGTCCAATTTTTCCACATTCTCACTAAGACTTGTTATTTTCTATCTTCTTTTATAGCCATCCTAGTGGGTGTGAAGTGGTATCTCACTGGGGTTTTGATTTGCATTTTCTGATGGCTAAAGACTTGAGTATCTACTCATGTACTTATTGGTCATTTGTGTATCTTCTTTGGAGAAGTCTATATTTAGATCCTTTGCCCATTTAAAATTTTTATTTTATGTTTTAAATAGAGATGGGATCTTGGCCAGGCGTGGTGGCTCATGTCTGTAATCCCAGAATTTTGAGAGCCCAAGGTGGGCAGATCACCTGAGGTCAGGAGTTTGAGACCAGCCTAGCCAATATGGTGAAACTCCAGTATCTACTAAAATACAAAAATTAGCTGGGTGGGCCGGGCGCGGTGGCTCAAGCCTGTAATCCCAGCACTTTGGGAGGCCGAGACGGGCGGATCACGAGGTCAGGAGATCGAGACCATCCTGGCTAACACCGTGAAACCCCGTCTCTACTAAAAAATACAAAAAACTAGCCGGGCGA
>NW_016811706.1:1011820-1015104 GCF_001698545.2 Rhinopithecus bieti
AAAAAAAAAAAAAAAAAAAAAAAAAAAAAAAAAAAAATTAGCTGGGTGTGGCGGTATGTACCAGTAATTCCAGCTACTCGGGAGGCTGAGGCACGAGAACTGCTTGAGCCCAGTACGGGGAAGTTGCAGGCTGCAGTGAGCTGAGATTGCACCACTGCACTCCAGCCTGGGTGACAGAGTGAGACTCCGTCTCCAAAACAAACAAACAAAAAGAGATGGGGTCTCACTGTGTTGCCCAGGATAGCCTCAAACTCCTGGGCTCAAGTGATCTTCCTGCCTCAGCCTCCCAAGTGCTAGGATTACAGACATGAACCACTGCACCCAGCCTAAAATTTCATTATTTGTCTTTTTATTATTGAGTTGTAAGAATTCTTTATAAGTTTTAGATACAAGTATCTTATATATGTATAGAGAAAAATTCTCTTCAAACTGTTTTTCTACTCTCAAACCACAACAATCATCAAACAGAAGATGACTTCTGTGACCAAATGTGTGGAGGATTTCCCCACACCAAGTAGCAGATACTAGCTGGGTGTCCTCTAATTCAGTTCCTATACTATCACTCAGAGATAGTGTCAGATCCCACAGGTTGAGGGTTCAGTCCCCAAGACTGCCCCACCCCCCAACTCCAACCCCACACACACCAGTCACAAGTTCAGCCTCCAGAACTTCTGACCCACTGGCTTCAAGTTGAGGCTCCCATGACCCCTTCTTTGGGTTCAATTAGTTTGTTGGAGCAGTTCACAACACTCAGGGAGACACATTTACCAGTTTATTATAAAAGATATTGCAAAGGATACCAATGAAGAGGGTAGGTAGGATGAGATATATGGGGGAAGGGGTGTGGAGCTTCCATGCCCTCCCTGGGCCCACGACCCTCCGGTAACCTCCATGTGTTCAGCTGCCTGGAAGCTCACTAAGCCCTGTTGTCTTGGGTTTTTACAGAAGCTTAAAGACATCAGCATTGCTTCTCCCAGGTTATAGGGTGGGACCCTCTCATGGAAGGGTATTAAGATCCACAATCAGAAAGATCGGGAAAGATCTGGCCGGACCCGGTGGCTCACGCCTGTAAACCTAGCACTTTGGAAGACTGAGGTGGGCAGATCACCTGAGGCCAGGACTTCGAGACCAGCCTGGCCAACACAGTGAAACCCCCATCTCTAATAAAAACACACATAAAATTAGCCAGGGGTGGTGGCGCGCGCCTGTAATCCCAGCTACTCAGGAGACTGAGGCAGGATAATTGCTTGAATCCAGGAGCCAGAGGTTGCAGTGAGCCAAGATCACAACATTGCCCTCCAGTCTGGATGACAGAGTGAGACGCTATCTTAAAAAAAGAAAGAAAGAAAGAAAGAAAAAATGGGGAAGATTAGCATGAACGGAGGGCAGCAGCAGCAGTTCAGAGGCCTCCCCTGAGGCCCAACACACCCAACATTCTAACAAAAGACTGTAACAAGGGATATGGAAGTTATGAGCCAAGAACCATGGATGAAAACCAATATATAACACCACAGATACATGATTTGCAAATATTTTCTTCCATTTTGTGGGTTGTCTTTTTACTTTCTTGATAGTGTGTCCTTTGAAGCAAAGAAGTTTTTAATTGTGATGAAGTCAAATATATGTTTTTTCTTTTGTTATGTATGCTTTCGGTGTCATATCTAAGAAGCCTTTGCCTAACTCAACGTCATTAAGATTTACTTCTAGGCCAGGCGTGGTGGCTCATGCCTGTAATCCCAGCACTTTCGGAGGCCAAGGCGGGCAGGTCACTTGAGGTCAGGAGTTCAAAACCAGCCTGGGCAATATGGTGAAACCCTGTCTCTACTAAAAATACAAAAATTAGCTGGGCACGGTGGTGCGTGCCTGTAGTCCCAGCTACTCGGAAGGCTGAGGCAGGAGAATCACTTGAACCCAGGAGGTGTAGGTTGCAGTGAGCTGAGATTGTGCCACTGCACTCCAGCTTGGGCAACAGAGTAAGACTTCGTCTCAAAAACAAAAAACAACAACAACAAAAAACCACAAAAATAAGCCAGGCATGGTGGCATGCACCTGTAATCTCAGTTACTCAGAAGGCTGAGGCATGAGAATCACTTGAACCCAGGAGGCAGAGGTTGCAGTGAGTTGGAGACTGCGCCATTGCACTCCAACCTGGGCAACAAGAGCGAAATTCCAGTCTCAAAAAAAAAAAAAAAGGATCACTTTTAAAAAGAGACAGCAAGAATAGAACAGGGAGAGCAGTAAGAAGTAGATTATTTTAGTGTCTGACAGAAAGATGCCAGACATTCAGGTTATATTTTGTTCAGTAGAGCTGACAGGTTTTGCTCATGTGTTAGATGATAAATATTAGAGCAGGAGAGTGACAGAGAGAAGTCAAGGATAACTCAGAGGTCTTTGGGCTAAGCAACCAGGTGAATAAAGGTTACATTTACTCAGATGGAGAATCCTGGGAGAAGAAAGGAGCAGTTTGTATGTGTGTGTGGAGTGGTGTGGAGTTCAAGAGTTCTGTTTTGGACATGATAAATTTAGGATGCCTATTAGGCATACAATCGGAGATGTAGAGTAGGAATCTGGATACGTGTTTCAGACAATAGGCCAGGGTAGAAGATATAAATTTGGGAGCTACCAGTATACAGATATTTAAAGTCATAAGACTAGATGAGTGTACATATTTTCTTTTCTTTTTTCTTTTTTTTTTTTCTTTTTTGAGATGGAGTTTCACTCTGTCGCCCAGGCTGGAGTGCAGTAGCACTATCTCAGCTCACTGCAAGCTCCACCTCCAAGTTCATGCCATTCTCCTGCCTCAGCCTCCCAAGTAGTTGGGACTACAGGTGCCCACCACCACATCTGGCTATTTTTTTTTGTTTTTTGTTTTTGTATTTTTAGTAGAGACGGGGTTTCACTGTGTTAGCCAAGATGGTCTCTATCTCCTGACCTCGTGATCCACCCGCCTCGGCCTCCCATAGTGCTGGGATTACAGGCATGAGGCACCACGCCAGGCCGAGTGTACATATTTTCTTATGGAATTGGATTATGTGACCATTTCTCTTTTTTTTTTCTTTAGATGGAGTCTCACTCTGTGGCCCAAGCTGGAGTGCAGTGGCTCAACCTTGGCTCACTGCAACCTCTGCCTCCCGGGTTAAAGCAATTCTCGGGCCGGGCGCGGTGGCTCAAGCCTGTAATCCCAGCACTTTGGGAGGCCGAGACGGGAGGATCACGAGGTCAGGAGATCGAGACCATCCTGGCTAACACGGTGAAACCCCGTCTCTACTAAGAAAATACAAAAA
>NW_016811706.1:1017472-1030838 GCF_001698545.2 Rhinopithecus bieti
CTTAAAAGCACTAAAAGGTGAAAAGATAGTAAGGAACATTTAAAGCAGAAGGAAGTGGAACACTAATGCCATTTTCTCTACAATGTTATAGGTGCTGGGGTATTTTATTTGTTTGTTTATTTATTTTGAGACAGGGTCTCACTCTATCACCCAGGCTGGAGTGCAGTGGTATGATCACAGCTTACTACAGCCTTGACCTCCCATGTTAAAGTGACCCTCCTGCCTCAACCTCCCAAGTAGCTGAGACTACAGGAGAGCACCATCACGACTGGCTAATTTTTAAATTTTTTTGTAAAGACAGGGTCTCGTTATGTTGCTCAGGCTAGTCTCGAACTCTTGGGCTCAAGGGATCCTTCCGCCCTGGCCTCCTAAAGTGCTGGGGTGACAGGTGTAAGCCACCACGCCCAGCCTAGGTGCTAGGTAAAGTCCAGGGTCCACCCCAAGTTATAAATATAATAAGAGGCCTGCCTCCTCAAAAAGTTGAGGCTCCAACTAAACCTCAGACTGGGCAAGGTGGCTCACGTCTGTAATCCCAGCACTTAGGGAGGCAGAGGGAGGATGATCAATCGAGCGCAGGAGTTAGAGAGCAGCCTGAGCAACATAGGGAGACTCTTATCTCTACAAAACATAAAATAATTAGCTGGGTGTGGTGGCACACACTTGTAGTCCCAGGTACTGAGGAGGTTCAGGTGACAGGATCACTTGAGCCCAGGAATTTGAGGCTGTAGTGAGCTTTGTTTGCCCCACTGCAATCCAGCCTGGGTCACAGACTGAAACAGTGTCTCTAAAAAACAAACAAAAAAGTAGAATATGGAAAGGCTGGCCAGGCGTGGTGGCTCACGCCTATAATCCCAGCACTTTGGGAGGCCGAGGCGGGTGGATCAAGAGGTCAGGAGATCGAGACCATTCTCGCTAACACAGTGAAACCCCATCTCTACTAAAAATACAAAAACAAAATTAGCTGGGCATGGTGGCAGGCACCTGTAGTCCCAGCTACTTGGGAGGCTGAGGCAGGAGAATGGTGTGAACCCAGGAGGTGGAGCTTGCAGTGAGCCAAGATCAATCTGCACTGCACTCCAATCCACTGGGCAACAGAGTGAAATTCCTTCTCAAAAAAAAAAAAAAAGAAAATGGAAAGGTTAGACATTAAAGAATTAGTTTTATATTGAATATTGACAATGAATAGGAAAAAAGATATTTAAAAAAGAACTAATACTCATTTAAGAGGTAAGAAAAAGAACAGTAAAATAAATAATAAGGCTGGGTCTTGTGGCGTGGTGGCGGCCGCCTGTAATCCCAGCTACTCAGGAGGCTGAGGCAAGACAATCACTTGAACCCGGGGGACAGAGGTTGCAGTGAGCCGAGATCATGCCATCGCACTCCAGCCTGGGTGAAAAAGCGAGACTCCATTTCGGAAAAAAAAAAATTAGCGGGGCACGGTGGCGCATGCCTGTAATCTCAGCTACTCGGGAGGCTGAGGCAGCAGAACTGCTTGAACCCAGGAGGTGGAGGTTGCAGTGAGCTGAGATCACACCACTGCACTTCAGCCTGGGCAACAAGAGAGAAAATCCATCTCAAAAAAAAAAAAAGTTTGACTTACCATGTTTTTTCTTTTGTTGCTTGTGCTTGTGGTGTCATATCTAAAAAAGCATTGCCTAATCAAAAGTAATAAAAATTTATCTGTGCTTTCTTCTGAGTTTTCTAGTTTTAGCTGATATATTTAGGTCTTTGATCCATTTTAATTTTTGTGTATGGTGTGAGGTAGGAGTCTCTGTTAGTTTCTTAGAGCTGTTTTTAAACCACAAACTGAGTGGCTTAAAACAAAAGAAATGTACTGCCTCATAGTTCTGTAGGCTAGAAGTCTGAAATCAAGGTGTTGGCAAGTTTGGTTCCTTCTGGAGGTTCTGAGGGAGAATCCATCCCATGCCTCTCTTCTAGCTTCTGCTGGTGTTGACGATCCTTGGCATTCCTTACTTACCTTGTAAACACCACTACAATTTCTCCTGTGTTGTTACCAGGCATTCTCGCTATTTGTCTATGTCTTCACACAGCCTTCTTATAAGGATGGTCATTAGATTTAGGGCCCACTCTAATCCAGTATTTCCCCATCTTAACTAACTACATTTGCAAATATTCTATTTCTAAAGAGGGCTATATTCTGAGGTTGTAAATGGACACTCAATGTTGGATAGGGGGACGCTATTCACACAGCAGAGTCCAACTACATTCCTTTGCATGTGAATATCCAGTTGTCCCAGCACCATTTGTAGAAAAGACTGTCCTCTGGAGCACCTTGTTATAGCCTAGCGAGGGTGGAAGTCTAGGCTCCCCACTCAGTCTTGGTGATACAGGTAGGGGTGGGGTCACAGTTCTTTCTGTAGCACTTGGCTGGATACAGCAGTTGTTATATAAAGTTTGCTGTCTTGCTAGATTGTCCCTTTCCTGGTTCTTTGGTTAGCGAGAGCAGGTTTTCGTTTTTTGTCTCACTCTTTGGCATTTTTGGATTGTCAGCTTCTTCAGTTCCAAGGCTTCGAGATGTAAGGTAGAAAGAAAACCCAGGAAACTAGTTTCATCAGCGTGTTGTTCCTTGGATCCCCAAGATCCCTAGTTTGTCTGCTGCCTTCTCTCCAGTCTTCTTCTTTTTTCTTTTTTTCTTTTTGAGACAGAGTCTCACTCTGTTCTCCAGGCTGGAGTGCAGCGGTGCGATCTTGGCTCATTGCAACTCCACCTCCTGGGTTCAAGCAATTCTTCTGCCTCAGCCTCCTGAGTAGCTGGAATTACAGGCACACGCCACCACGTATGGCTAATTTTTGCATTTTTAGTAGAGATGGGGTTTCACCATATTGGCCAGGCTGGTCTTTTTTGTTTTTTTGTTTTTTTTTTTTTGAGACGGAGTCTCGCTCTGTGGCCCGGGCTGGAGTGCAGTGGCCGGATCTCAGCTCACTGCAAGCTCCGCCTCCCGGGTTCACGCCATTCTCCTGCCTCAGCCTCCCGAGTAGCTGAGACTACAGGCGCCCGCCACCTCGCCCGGGTAGTTTTTTGTATTTTTTAGTAGAGACAGGTTTCACCATGTTAGCCAGGATGGTCTCGATCTCCTGACCTCATGATCCGCCCGCCTCGGCCTCCCAAAGTGCTGGGATTACAGGCTTGAACCACCGTGCCTGGCCCAGGCTGGTCTTTTAACTGCTTACCTCAAGAGATCCACCTGCCTCAGTCTTTCAAAGTGCTGGGATTACAGGCGTGAACCATCATGCCCGGCCTTTCTTTCAGTCTTCTTATGTTTGTTTTATATACAGTGTCCAGTGTTTTTAGTTGTATTTAGTGGCAGGAATTTGGGAAGTATGTCTACTCCACCTTCCCAGTGCACTGAATTTATAAGGCAATTGAAGTAGAATTAGCATCTTTGTAATCTGATACTTCCAAATAATACATGCTATATCTCTCAATATATTAATCATAATATCTCTCAATAAAGACACTATTTTCTTGCAGATGTCTTGTTCTTTTGTTGTTGTTATTGTTGTTGGTGTTAGTGTGAAAGAAAATAGAATCTTGGGACCCCAAACTCACTATGCCAAAGGGAAGTTAAGCTTGAGAGCTGAATTACTGCACTCCTTTTGTTGCCAGATAGCTGTAATTTCACAATCCTGTGTCATAGCCTCATTTCTTCTACTCCCTTTTCATATGTAAAATGTCAATTTACTGAGGCTAATCAGAGCCTCACAAGAATGTAACCATTTGCCTCACTACCTACCCTACCTACCTTTTTCCCCCTCCTGCTTGCTCTTTCTCCTTTAAATAATGAAGTTCCCTGCCAGGTATGGTGGCTCACACCTGTAATTCCAGCACTTTGGGAGGCCAAGGTGGGCAGATCACCTGAGGTCAGGAGTTTGAGACTAGCCTGGCCAACATGGTGAAACCCTGTATAAAATGGGTTTTGGGAACTCTTAAATTCTAATCATTTATATGTAAATTTTGCAGACAATTTTTGCATACATGTCACGATGTTACCAGTGGAGGGTGTCCAGGTCCTTGGCATCTTGAACAAAGAATTGGACAAAATGTACAAAGTAAGGAAAGAATGAAGCAACAAAAGCAGAGATTTGTTGAAAGTGAAAGTACACTCCACAGGGTGGGAGCAGGCCGAACACAGGGGCTCAAGAGCTCAGTTACAGAATTTTCTGGGGTTTAGGGTGTGGTGGCTCACACCTGTAATCTCAGCACTTTGGGAGGTCAAGGCGGGCGGATCACCTGAGGTCGGGAATTCAAGGCCAGCTTCACCAACACAGAGAAACCCTGTCTCTACTGAAAAATACAAAAATTAGCCAGGCATGGCCCATGGCGGGCACTTGTAACCCCGGTTACTCAGGAGGCTGAGGCAGGAGAATCTCTTGAACCCAGGAGGCGGAGGGTGCACTGAGATGAGATGGCGCCATTGCACTCCAGCCTAGGAGTCAGAGTGAGACTGTCTCAAACAACGACAACAACAACAACAACAAATAAATAAAAAAAAAATTTCTGGGGTTTAAAAAGCTCTCTAGAGGTTTCCATTGGTTACTTGGTGTACACCCTACGTAAATGAAGAGGATATTTTTTGTCATAGCTGAAGTGTTTTCATTTGATTTAGTTCTAGGAAGTCCTTAGGTTCCCTGCCTCTAGGCTCTGTTCTCCTGCCTCAGTGAGTGGTCCAAGATTAGAGATAAGCAGGTCCTTGCATGTTTGTGTGTTTCCACAGTGTCAGGTTTTTATTTATGCTATTGCGATCACAAAAGCCAGGAGCTACCTGGAGTTCCTAAGGAGGCAATCTCCTCAGTACTGTTACAGTAGGTAGCAGTCAGGCATGAGCAGGGCAGGAGAGGTCTCCCTGCACCCACCAGGAATGTCAGGTGACCAATGGTCAGGCAGTTGTCACACTACCTAACTAAAATAATTGGTCACAGCCAGTACCAGGGAGAGGCAGTTTCCCAACAGATAAACACCTGAAATTGGTAATCAGCAGCTTCCATAAGATCTGAGGAACTGGGCGAGTGGCCTCAAGCATGCACATTGAGAGGCAAAATGGAGGGGTATGACCTTCCAGAGCATTCCACCAGAAAAGGGAAGAAAACCTCAGGTGAGTATGTTTACAACTCCAGTAAACACACTGCGCATGCTCACCTCCCAGGCACCAGTAGGCCACCGTGCATGTGGGCAGCTCACCCTAAGGGAAGAAAAAAGGGAAAGGGGGCCGGGAGCGGTGGCTCAAGCCTGTAATCCCAGCACTTTGGGAGGCCGAGACGGGCGGATCACGAGGTCAGGAGATCGAGACCATCCTGGCTAACACGGTGAAACCCCGTCTCTACTAAAAAATACAAAATCTAGCCGGGGAGGTGGCGGGCGCCTGTAGTCCCAGCTACTCCGGAGGCTGAGGCAGGAGAATGGCGGGAACCCGGGAGGCGGAGCTTGCAGTGAGCTGAGATCCGGCCACTGCACTCCAGCGTGGGCGACAGAGCGAGACTCCGTCTCAAAAAAAAAAAAAAAAAAGAAAAAAGGGAAAGGGGCACAAAACACTAGAAGTAGGCCAGCATATAAAATCTTAGGTCTGGACCGGGCACAGTGGCTCATGCCTGTAATCCCAGCACTTTGGGAGGCCGAGGAGGGTGGATCATTTGAGGTCAGGAGTTCAAGACCAGCCTGGCCAATATGGTAAAGCCCTATCTCTATCAAAAATACAAAAATTAGGGCTGGGCACAGTGGCTCACGCCTGTAATCCCAGCACTTCGGGAGGCAGAGGCGAGCGGACCACGAGGTCAGGAGATGGAGACCATCCTGGCTAACACCATCTCTTTAGTAGAGAAACGCCGTCTCTACTAAAAATACAAAAAATTAGCCGGGCGTGGTGGCAGGTGCCTGTAGTCCCAGCTACTCAGGAGGCTGAGGCAGGAGAATGGTGTGAACCTGGGAGGCGGAGCTTGCAGTGAGCCGACATCGCGCCACTGCACTCTAGCCTGGGCGACAGAGCGAGACTCTGTCTCAAAAAAAAAAAAAAAATACAAAAATTAGGCCAGGCATGGTCTAATTCCAGCACTTTGGGAGGCTGAGGAGGGCAGATCACGAGGTCAGGAGATCGAGACCATCCTGGCTAACATGGTGGTCTCAAACTCCTGACCTCGGCCTGGGCAACAGAGCGAGACTCCGTCTCAAAATAAATAAATAAATAAAATAAAATAAAATAAAAATGCAAAGATTAGCCAGATGGTAGTGGTGTGTGCCCTGCAATCCCAGCTACTTGCGACACTGAGGCAGGAGAATTGCTTGAGCCTGGGAGGCAGAGGTTGCAGTGAGCTGAGATCGCTCCACTGCAGTCCAGTCTAGGTGACAGAGTGAGACCCTGTCTCAGTAAATAAATAAATAAATAAATAAATAAATAAATAAATAAAAAGCCTAGGTCCAAGGTGAAATGGGGCACTTCTCCTTCAAGTTGCCCACTTGGGTCTCTTCCAAGTGTTCTTTCCTTCCTTTCATTCCTAGTGTAAAGCTTTTTAATAAACTTTTACTCCTGCTTTAAAACTTGCCTCGGTTTCTTCTTCTGCCTTATGCCCCTCAGTAGAATTCTTTCTTCTGAGGAGGCAAGAATTGAGGTTGCTTCAGGCCTGTATGGATTCGCTGCCAATTGAGGTTGCTTCAGGCCTGTATGGATTCGCTGCCGATGATCTGGATACCTGCCACGGCTAACAGTACTTCCTGTTCACTCAGTAATCAGAGCTGTGTGCACACAAACCAGTCAATATTGTAAACCATATATAATAGTAAAATTAATCAATATATAAATGTTACAAGTTAAACATTCCACGACAAAGTAACATTTAACATCAAGAGGAGCAAGAGATAGGAGAAAGGGTTAAATAACCAGTCCAGGAGGAGCAAAGAAGAAAAGGAGTTCTGTTTTGGGCCAGTTGGTCTGTCAGTCTTGCGAGGAAGAGTCTTTGATGTGGCAGAGCCTTCAGAGGCAGATGCCAAATTTTTATCACAAGTGACTGACTGCGAGACAATGTCAGTTAAGATGACCATTTCGAGCTGCTGAAGGTCTCATCTTTTTTTTTTTTTTTGAGACGGAGTTTTGCTCATTGCCCATGTTGGAGTGCAATGACGCGATCTCGGCTCACTGCAACCTCTGCCTCCCGGGTTCAAGCGATTCTCCTGCCTCAGCCTCCCAAATTGCTGGGATTACTGGGTGCCCGCCACCATGCCCGACTAATTTTTTGGATTTTGAGTAGAAACCGGGTTTTGTCATGTTGGCCAGGCTGGTCTCGAACTCCTAACCTCGGGTGATCCACCGGTCTCGGCCTCCCACAGTGTTGGGATTACAGGCGTAAGCCACCCATGCCCGGCTATTTTATTTTATTTTGACCGAATCTCACTCTGTTGCCAGGATGGAGTGCAGAGGCGCAATCTCGGCTCACTGTAACCTCTGCCTCCTTGGTTCAACCGATTCTCCTGCCTCAGCTTCCCGAGTAGCTGGGATTACAGGCACTTGCCACCACGTCCGGCTAATTTTTTGTATTTTTAGTAGAGACAGGGTTTCACCATGTTGGCCAGTCTGGTCTCAAACTCCTGACCTCAGATGATCCGCCCGCCTTGGCCTCCCAAAGTGCTGGGATTACAGGTGTGAGCCATCGGGTCCGGTTGGCCTCATCTTTTATAGTCACAGAATCCTCTAGTGAGAACTGATAGTGGAAGAGCATGCTTGTGTCCTTAACTGGCTGGATGTAACTTTTAAAAAACTTTGTTTATTAAGCAAAGCATCTTATCCTTGTTGACAAAATGCCCTATGAAATATAAAATGGAGGCTGGGAGCGGTGGCTCATGCCTATAATCCCAGCACTTTGGGATGCTGAGGCAGGTGGATCACTTGAGGTCAGGAGTTTGAGACCAGCCTGGCCAACATGGTGAATCCCCATCTCTAGTAAAAATACAAAAAAAAATTAGCCAGTCGTCTTTGCGGGCACCCATAATCCCAGCTACTCAGGAGGCTGAGGCAGAATTGCTTGAACCTGGGAGGCGGAGGTTGCAGTGAGCCGAGATCACGCCATTGCACTCCAGCCTGGGTGACAAAAGTGAAACTCTGTCTCAAAAAAAAAAAAAAAAAAAAAAAAATGAATGGCTACATGCAATGGCTCACACCTGTAATCCCAGGACTTTGGGAGGCCGAGGCAGGTAGATCACGGGGTCAGGAGTTCGAGACCAGCCTGACTAACATGGTGAAACCCCATCTCTACTAAAAATACAAAAATTAGCCAGGCATGTGGCATGCTGTTCAAGAGGCTAACACAGGAGAATTGCTTGAATCTGGGAGGTGGAGGTTGCAGTGAGCCGAGATCACGCCATTGCACTCCAGCCTGGGCGACACAGTGAGATTCTGTCTCAAAAAAAAAAATTAAATAAATAAAATAAAAAAATATATAAAATGGAGTATTTTTCTAAGATGACGTTAATTATGTCAAGAGTGCATTATACCATACATAACTATTCTGTAAGGTTTTTTTCTGACACCAAACACCAATTCTCCAATTCTCTAACATGAATTGGGTGTCAAACAATTAAATTCGATTCTCTTGGCTCAGTTCCCTAAAATTGTCCCACTTTAAGTGCCAGTCACAAGTCCCTGTTTGCCACCGAACAGTTATAAATTCAAGAATACCCGCCAACCTCCCTCAGGTTCAATAATGCATTAGAACAATTCACAGAATATAGGAAAACACTTTACTTACATTTAGCAATGCATCATAAAGGATATAACTCAGGAACAGCTAAGTGGAAGAGATGCACAGAGAAAAGTATGCCCTGGGTGGGGGTAGAAGGTAGAGGAAATTATGGAGTTTCCATGCCTTCTCCTGGTTGGCACCATCCTAACACCAATTTTTTCACCAACTATGAAGCTTTCCATACCCTACTATTTAGGGGGTTTCATGGAGCTTTCTTTTCTTTTCTTTCTTTTTTTTTTTTTGAGACCAAGTCTTGCTCTTGTCCCCAGTCTGGGGGAGAAGATCTCAGCTCACTGCAACCTCTGCTTCCCAGGTTCAAGCGATTCTCCTGCCTCAGCCTCCCGAGTAGCTGGGATTACAGGTGCCTGCCACCACACCCGGCTAATTTTTGTATTTTTAGTACAGATGGGGTTTCACCATGTTGGCCAGGCTGGTCTCAAACTCCTGACCTCAGGTGATCTGTTGCCTTGGGGTCCCAAAGTGCTGGTACTACAGGTGTGAGTCACCGTGCCTGGCCAGAGTTTTCACTACATAAGCATAATTAAGGCTTGACCTTTTGGTGATCAAACTCAATCTCTAGTCACCACTTCCCTCCCTGGAGGTCTTGGGGGATGGGGCTGAAATTTCTAACCCTCTAATCCTGGCTTGGTCTTTTCATTCTGAAACTACTTAGGCCCTCTCCCTCCATCTCAAGTCCCTCAGAAGTCATCTCAGGCCCCTCAAAAGCCATCTCAGGGTTGGGCATGGTGGCTCACATCAGTAATCCCAGCACTTTGGGAGGCTGAGGCAGGCAGATAACTTAGGCCAGGAGTTCGAGACCAGCCTGGCCAACATGGGAAAACACTGTCTCTACCAAAAATACAAAAATTAGCCGGGCAGGTGGTGCGCACCTATAGTCCCAGCTACTCAGGAGGCTGAGGTACGATAATCACTTGAACTGGGAAGTGGAGGTTGCAGTGAGCCAAGATCACTCCACTGCACTCCAGCCTGGGCAAAGAGTTTCTTTTGAGATGGTAAAAAATGTTCTGGAATTAGAGTGTGATGATGGTTGCACAAGTCTATAAATGTGTTAAAAATCACTGAACTTGGCTGGGCGTGGTGGCTCACGCTTGTAAACCCAGCACTTTGGGAGGCCGAGGTGGGCAGATTACGTGAGGTCAAGAGTTTGAGACCAGCTTGGCCAACATGGTGAAACCCCATCTCTACTAAAAATACAAAAATTAGCTGGGCATTGTGGCACATGCGTGCAAACCCAGCTACTTGGGAGGCTGAGGCATGAGATTCTCTTGAACCTGGGAGGTGGAGGTTGCTGTGAGCCAAGATTGCACCATTGCACTCCAGCCTGGGCAACAAGAGCGAGTTTCCATCTCAAATGCATAAACAAACAAAAAAACAAAACAAAAAACCACTGAACTTTAGCACTGTCCTGGGTTACAGAAAAAAATTAAAAACAAAACACAAACCCTCCACTGAACTATACACTTTAAAGGGGTAAATTTTCTTTTTTTTTTTCCCCAAGATGAAGTCTTGCTCTGTCACTCAAGCTGGAGTGCAGTGGCGTGATCGTGGCTCACTGCAACCTCCGTCTCCTGGGTTCAAGCAATTCTCCTGCCTCAGCCTCCTGAGTAGCTGGGATTACGAGTATGTGCCACCACACCCGGCTAATTTTTTTAATTTTTAGTAGAGATGGGGTTTCACCATGTTGGCCAGGCTGGTCTTGAACTTCTGACCTTGTGATCTGCCCACCTCGGCCTTCCAAAGTGCTGGGATTACAGGTGTGAGCCATCGCACCTGGCCTAAAGGGGTAAATTTTATGTAATCTGAATTAAATCTCCATAAAGGTGTTTAAAATAAAACCGGTAAGTAAAGGGCAAAATGAATACTCTTATATCCTACATGAGTCTTAATTCACCATTTTACTTTAGATTGACTTTTTAAACATTAATTCTAAAAGTAATGCAAATAGATTTTTAACAAACTGTTGGTCAGGCACAATGCCTCATGCCTGTAATTCCAGCACCGTGGGACACCAAGGCAGTAGCCTGAGGCCAGGAATTTGTGACCAGCCTGGACAACATAGCAAGACCCCTAGCTCTACAAAAAAAAAATAATAATTAGGGCATGGTGGTGCACACTTGTAGCCCTAGCTGCTCAGAAGGATCGCTTGAGCGCAGGAGATCAAGGCTACAGTGAGCCATGGTCACACCACTGCACTCTAGCCTGGGGGATAGAGGGAGACCCTGTATTAAAACAAAGAGAGAGAGAGTGGGGTGGGTGGTGGGGAGAGAAAGGAAAGAAACAAAAAGAAAGAAAGGATGGCAGGAAGGGAGGGACAGAGGAAGGTATAGAAGGAGGAAGAAAAGTATTAAATATAAAAAAGTAGAGAGGGTCATCAGGTGCGGTGGCTCAAGCCTACAATCCTAGCACTTTGGAAGGCTGACGCAGCTGGATCACCTGAGATCAGGAGTTCGAGACCAGCCTGGACAACATGATGAAATCCCGTCTCTACTAAAAAATACAAAAATTAGCCAGGCGTAGTGGTGCATGCTGGTAGTCCTGGCAACACGGGAGGCTGAGGCAGGAAAATCGCTTGCACCCAGGAGGTGGAGGTTGCAGTGAGCCAAGATCTCACCATTGCACTCCAGCCTGGGTGACAGAGCGAGACTCTGTCGCAAAAAACCAACATAAAAAAACCCCCCTTCTCCTTAATTATCCTCAGTTATTATTGACACTTTGTTTTCATTACTTTTATTTATTTATTTATTTGAGACAAGGTCTCGCTCTGACACCCAGGTTGGGGTGCAGTGGCCCAATCTTGGCTCACTGCAGACTCGACTTCATGGGCTCAAGTGATCCTCCTGCCTCAGCTTCCCAAAGTGCTGGGATTACAGGCATGAACCACTGTGTCCGGCTGTTTTCATTCCTTTCAAAGTGCCTTTTCACCAGTTCTCATTTTATCCAAGGAAAACTGAGCCTTCCTTTCTTCTTTGTATAGAAATTTTAGATACTCAGATATCTAGATGAGACCTGAGTATCTGTGCAACATGGTAGTTACTATATACATGCAGCTATTTTTTTTTTTTTTTTTGAGACGGAGTCTCACTCTGTTGCCAGGCTGCAGTGCAGTGACCTGATCTCGGCTCACTGAAACCTCCACCTCCCGGGTTCAAGCGGTTCCCCCACCTCAGCCTCCCAAGTAGCTGGGACTGCAGGCGTGCACCACCACACCTGGCTAATTTCTGTATATATTTGTATTATTTAATTTTAAATTAATTACAATCTAATAAAATATTCAATTTCTTGTTCACACTAGACACATCTTTTTCTTTCTTTTTTTTTTTTTGAGATGGAGTCTTGCCCTGTGGCCCACTGCATTCTAGCCTGGACGACAAAGCAAGACCCTGTCTCAAAAACAAATAAAACAACAAAAAAAACTTCATTGCTAAAAAATGCTAATGATCATCTGAGCCTTCAACTAGTTATAATCTTTTTGCTGGTGGAGGATCTTGCCTTGATGTTAATGGCTGCTGACTGATCAGGGTAGTGATTGCTGAAGGTTAAGGTGGATGGAGCAATTTTTTTTCTTTTTCTTTTTTTTTGAGATGGAGTCTCACTCTTGTCGCCCAGGCTGGAGTGCAATGGTGTGATCTCAGCTCACTGCAACCTCCGCCTCCCAGGTTCAAGCGATTCTCCTGTCTCAGCCTCCCAAGTAGCTGAAAGTGCTGGGATTACAGGTGTAAGCCAGTGCACCTGGTCACAACTTTTCTTTCTTTTTTTTTTTTTTTTTGAGATGGAGCTTCACTCTTGTTGCCTAGGCTAGAGTGCAATGGTGCAATCTCAGCTCACTGCAAACTCTGCCTCCCAGGTTCAAGTGATTCTTCTGCCTCAGCCTCCCAAGTAGCTGGGATTACAGGCATGTGCTACCATGCCCGGCTAATTTTTTGTATTTAGTAGACGCGGGGTTTCGCCATGTTGGCCAGGATGGTCTCGAACTCCTGACCTCCGATGATACACCCGCCTTGGCCTCCCAAAGTGCTAGGATTACAGGCGTGAGCCACTGTGCCTGGCCTGCAGTTTCTTAAAGATAACAGTGACGTTTGCTGCAGTGATTGACTTCCTTTCATTAAAGATTTCTCTATAGCATGCGATGCTATTTGATAGCATTTTACCCACAGTAGAACTTCTTTCAAAATTGGAGTCAATCCTCTCAAACCCTGCTGTTGTTTTATCAACTAAGTTTATGAAATATTTAAAATCCTTTGTTGTTATTTCAATAATGTTCAAGCATCTTCACTAGGAGTAGATTCCATCTCAAGAAACCACCACATAAGCGTAGTGGCTCATGCCTGTAATCCCAGCACTTTGGGAGGCCGAGGCGGGTGGATCACCTGAGGTCAGGAGTTTGAGACCAGCCTGGCCAACATAGCGAAACCCCACCTCTGCTAAAAATACAAAAACTTAGCTGGGCATGGTGGCAGGTGCCTGTAATCCCAGCTACTTGGGAGGCTAAGGCAGAATAATTGCTTGAACCCGGGAGACAGAGGTTGTAATGAGCCAAGATCGCACCACTGCACTCCAGCCTGAGCAGCAGAGCAAGACTCTGTCTCAAAAAAAAAAAAAAA
>NW_016811706.1:1032551-1036555 GCF_001698545.2 Rhinopithecus bieti
TTTTGAGACAGTCTCTCTGTTACCCAGGCTGGAGTGCAGTGGCACAATCTCAGCTCACTGCAACCTTCACCTCCGGGGTTCAAGTGATTCTCTTGCCTCAGCTTCCTGAGTGGCTGGGATTATAAGTGTGCGCCACCACGCTCACCTAATTTTTGTATTTTCAGTAGAGACAGGGTTTCAACATGTTGGCCAGGCTGGTCTTGAGCTCCTGACCTCAGGTGATCCACTTGCCTCAGCATCCCAAAGTGCTGGGATTACAGGCGTGAGCCACCACACCCAGCCTGTTTAGCTTTCTTATCATTTATTATCATTTATTTCTTATCATTTATAGATATAAGTGTTCACTGGAGTAGTACTTTTAATTTCCTTCGAGAATTTTTCCTTTGCATTCACAATTTGGCTGTTTAGCACAAAAGGCTTAGCCTTTAGCCTCTCTCAGAGATTACTGTAGGGTTATTAATTGGTCTGATTTCAATGTTGTTGTGTCTAATTGAACAGGGAGGTGTAAGAAGAGGTAGATGGGAAATGGCTTGTCAGTAGAACAATCACAACACACAAATTTATATATTAAGGTCACTGTCATATGTGATCTTGTATTTGTAGCACTCCAAAACCATTACAATAGTAACATCAAAGATTACTAATCACAGATCACCGTAACAAATACAATAATAAAAAAGCTTTTTTTTTTTTTTTTGAGACGGAGTCTCACTTTGTCTCCCAGGCTGGAGTGCAATGGCGTGATCTCGGCTCATCGCAACCTCTGCCTTCAGGGTTCAAGCGATTCTCCTGCCTCAGACTCCCAAGTAGCTGGGATTACAGGCCTGTGTCACCACACCCAGCTAATTTTGTATTTTTAGTAGAGACGGGGTTTCACCATGTTGACCAAGCTGGTCTTGAGTTCCTGACCTCAGGAGATCCACCTGCCTTGGCCTCCCAAAGTGCTGGGATTACAGGTGTGAGCCACCACGCCCAGCCTGTAATGAAAAAGTTTTATATATTATGAGAATTACCAAAATGTGACACAGAGACATGAAGTGAGCAAATGCTGTCGGAAAAATGGTACTAACAGACTTGCTTGATGCAGGGTTGCCATAAACCTTCAATACGTTTTAAAAAAAAAAATAAAAGAAAGAGAAAACCCTCATCATCTGTGAAGTTCAGTAAAGTGGGCCAGACACAGTGGCTCACGCCTATAATCCCAGCTACTTGGGAACCTGAGGCAGGAGAATCCTTGAACCAGGGAGTCGGAGGTTGTGGTAATAAGCCAAGATTGAGTCACTGCACTCCAGCCTGGGCAACAAGAGCGAAACTCTGTCTCAAAAAAAAAAAAAGGCCAGGTGCGGTGGCTTAAGCCTGTAATCCCAGTACTTTGGGGGGCCAAGGCAGGCGGATCACTTGAGGTCAGGAGTCCAAGACCAGCCTCGCCAATGTGGTTGAAACAGTGTCTCTACCAAAAATACAAAAATTCGCCGGGCATGGTTGCAGGCACCTGTAGTCCCAGCAACTTGGGAGGCTGATGCAGGAGAATCTATTGAATCTAGGAGGCGGAGGTTGCAGTGAGCCGAGATCACACCACTGTACTCCAGCCTGGGCAACAAGAGCAAAACTGTCTCAAAAGAAAAAAAAAAAAAGTTCAGTAAAGTGAAATGCAATAAAGTAAGGTATGTCTGTGTATCTTTTTACCTCTTCAATGTTTGAACCATGGGAATTTCACCTATTCAAAACATATGTGTAAGTTTTGCTTTCAAGTCTACTGGTTTTATTAACTACACGTTTTTTGTTTTTTTGAGACAGTCTCGCTCTGCTGCCCAGGCTGGAGTGCAGTGGCACCATCTTGGCTCACTGCAATCGCCACCTCCCAGGTTCAAGCAATTCTCCTGCCTCAGCCTCCCAAGTAGCTGGGACTCAAGGCACATGCCACCACGCTCGGCTAATTTTTTGTATTTCAGTAGAGATGGGGTTTCACCGTGTTGCCCAGGCTGGTCCCGAACTCCTGAGCTCAGGCAATCCACCACCTCAGTCTCCAAAAGTGCTAGGATTACAGGCGTGAGCCACCATGCCTGGCCAGCAATTACATGTTTTTATATATTTTTATTTATTTATGTTATTTATTTATTTTTTGAGACGAGTCTCGCTCTGTCACCCAAGTTGTAGTGCAGTGGCGTGATCTCGGCTCACTGCAAGCTCCGCCTCCCAGGTTCACGCCATTCTCCTGCCTCAGCCTCCCGAGTAGCTGGGACTACAGGTGCCTGCCACCACACCTGGCTAATTTTTTTTTTTTTTTTTTTTGTATTTTTAGTAGAGACGGGGTTTCACCGTGTTAGCCAAGATGGTCTCGATCTCCTGACCTCATGATCTGCCCGCCTTGGCCTTCCAAAGTGCTAGGATTACAGACATGAGCCACCGCGCCCGGCTACATGTTTTTATAAATCCATTCAGTCAACTGTCTTCTTAGTGACTCTACAGTATATTCTTCTATTTCACAAATGGTGACACAATAGCTTTAGCAAAATATAAATCCTGGTTAAACCCAATTCACCATCAGGTTTATACCTTCTCCTGAGCAGATAAACCTGACTAGAGAAAAATACAACCCAGATGACTGATCCCATTTTATATTTACAACCACAGATGTCTGAATGACCTACTACATCTCCCTACTTAATTTACTCTACCATTTAGAGATAACTATTTTACACATTCTCTCTCCACAAACCTCCCACACTCCTTCCCCAGTCCTTACATTTAGTTAATGATCTCCCCGTCCCTGTTTCACTGAAGAAGAAAAAAAAAAAAGAAAAGCATCAGAAGACAAAACTTACACAGTCCCACTACCATATCAGTTATGAATTACAATCAGCTGTAAATAACAGACACAAACACACACTCAACAAAAGAAAATGAAAAATAGGAAAAAAGATTAGTGTGGCTTAAACAAATTGTTTCATTTTCTCCCATAATAAGTCCAGGGGGAGGCAATCCAGGGCTTGTGTGACAGCTCCATGTTGTCATCAGGCACCTAGACTCTATCTTCCTCCATCCTTAGCATATCATATGGCATAAGGTTGCTTTATTGTCATAAGAAGATTACCAGAACTCCATAGGACTCCAGCCATCTTGTCCATGTTCTAGGCAAAGAAAAAAAAAAAGAAAAGAAAAGAAAGGGCCAATGACACATACTAGCTCAATCAATCCTATCAATCCTGTTTTAGAAACTTTCTCAGAAGCCCCACCAAACAACTTCCACTAACATTTCACCAGAACTTAGTCACATGGACACCATCAGTTGGAACAGAAGCTGACAACCCTGTTCCTAACGAAATCAGGGTTCTGTTACTAAGAAAAAGAGGGAGAATTAGGAGAGATTACCTATTTTGTTTTCTTCTTTTTTAAAGATGAGGTTTTGCAGCCGGGCGCAGTGGCTCACACCTATAATCCCAGCACTTTCAGACGCTGAGGCAGGCAGATCACCTGAGGTTGGGAGTTCGAGACCAGCCTGACCAACATGGAGAAACCCCATCTCTATTAAAAATACAAAATTAGCCAGGCGTGGTGGCACATGCCTGTAATCCCAGCTACTTGGGAGGCTGAGGCAGGAGAATCACTTGAACCTGGAGGTTGCAGTGAGCCAAGATCACGCCATGGTACTCCAGCCTGGGCAACAAGAGTGAAACTCCATCTCAAAAAAAAAAAAAAAAAAAAATGGGGTTTTTCTTTTTTGCCCAAACTGGCCCCAAACCCCAAGCCCCAAAGGACCCCCCTGCCGCGCCCCCCCGAGTTGTTGAAAGGCACCACTGTGGCCGGGCGCGGTGACTCAAGCCTGTAATCCCAGCACTTTGGGAGGCCGAGACGGGCGGATCACGAGGTCAGGAGATCGAGACCATCCTGGCTAACACTGTGAAACCCCATCTCTACTAAAAAATACAAAAAACTAGCCGGGCGAGGTGGCGGGCGCCTGTAGTCCCAGCTACTCGGGAGGCTGAGGCAGGAGAATGGCGTGA
>NW_016811706.1:1036801-1052114 GCF_001698545.2 Rhinopithecus bieti
AAAAAAAAAAAAAAAAAAAAAAAAAGATGAGGTTTTGCTATGTTGCCCAGACTGGACTCAAACTCCTAGGCCCAAAGGATCCTCCTGCCTCAGCCTCCCGAGTTGTTGAAAGGCACCACTGTGGCCGGGCGCGGTGACTCAAGCCTGTAATCCCAGCACTTTGGGAGGCCGAGACGGGCGGATCACGAGGTCAGGAGATCGAGACCATCCTGGCTAACACTGTGAAACCCCATCTCTACTAAAAAATACAAAAAACTAGCCGGGCGAGGTGGCGGGCGCCTGTAGTCCCAGCTACTCGGGAGGCTGAGGCAGGAGAATGGCGTGAACTCGGGAGGCGGAGCTTGCAGTGAGCTGAGATCCGACCACTGCACTCCAGCCCGGGCGACAGAGCAAGACTCTGTCTCAAAAAAAAAAAAAAAAGAAAAAAGAAAAAAAAGAAAGGCACCACTGTATGCCACCATCCCTGGCTGAAATTACCTATTTCCTGGTTCACTGGAGTGGAGGAGAAAAAAGGAAGTAATCAGAAGAGAAATTCTACAAGTTCCACCACTAAATCTAACTGCCAACGGATTAATCCCTCCTCGAATTCTGGCTTTCTCCTGTGTATCAGCAGATGAACATTGTGCTCCTTTCCAAGGTGAACCCCTCCATGGTGCACTAGGCGCCTTCTCATTTCACTACTCTAAAGCTTTGCTCCTTTTCCTCACCACATGGATTTTACCTTTTGGTTTTTTTCTCATTAGCAAATAAATATGCTAAAATAGCTCCCACTTTAGAAACAAAAACAAAAACAAAACCCCTCCTTTTATTGAACATCCCTATCCAGCTCTCCTGGTTATTACTCTTCTTTCTAACCCCTTAAAGCAAAAATCCTCAAAAAAAGGTTTTAAATTCTCCTTCCTCCACTTCTTTGCCATGAATTCTCTCTTGAACTTACCCCAATAAGGCCTTAATTCATCCCTATTGCTCCACTGAGGCCACTCTTGTCCAGGTCACCACTGAAATCTAATAGCTGATTCTCAGACCCCATGTTACCCAGCCTCCCAGAAAGCAGTTCAGAAAGCATAGTTATCACCTGCTCCTGCTTGAAACACTTTCTTCATTTGGTTTCCAACATATCAAACTCTTCATTATTTTCTTTCTTCTGTTTTTTTTTGGAAACACAGTCTCACTCTGTTACCCAGGCTGGAACGCAGTGGCACGATCATGACTTACTGCAACCTTCACCTCATGGGCTCCTACGTCAGCCTCCCAATTAACTGGTACTACAGGTGCACACCACCACGCCTGGCTAATTTTTGTATTTGTTGTAAAGAAGGGATCTCCCTATGTTGCCAGAACTGGTCTCCAACTCCTGGGCTCAAGCAATCCTCCCACCTTGGCCTCCCCAAGTGCTGGTATTATAGGTGTGAACCACTGCACCCAGGCCATTATTATCTTCCAACATCACTGTCTGTTCCTTTTACTTTACACTACTAGATCCTCTTCCTAATTTTTATAAGCTGGAGTGCTCTGGGGTTCAGTCCTTGGACCTCTTCCTTTTTTTTTTTTTCAGACAGAATCTCGCTCTGTTGCCCAGGCTGGAGTACAGTGGCGCATCTCAGCTCACCACAACCTCTGCCTCCTGGGTTCAAGCGATTCTCCTGCCTCAGCCTCCCGAGTAGCTGGGACTATAGGCCCACGCCACCATGCCCAACTACATTTTGTAATTTTAGTAGAGACAGGGTTTCACTATGTTGGCCAGGCTTGTCTCGAACTCCTGACTTTGTGATCCACCCACCTAGTCTTCCCAAAGTGCTGGGATTACAGGCATGAGCCACTGTGCCCAGTTGGATCTCACCTGTTCCCCAGGTGATCTTATCCACTTTCTATACTGATGACTTCTAAATTTATCTCCAACATGACCTCCCCTCTACACTTTTTAACCAACTATTACTGCCTAATCAACATCTCTACTTAGATTTAACCCACTGCATCTCAAACTTAACATGTCTAAAGCTGAACTTATGATTATTTCCATTTCTCTATACCTCCTTTAGTATTCCCCAGTGTTGCTCAGACCAAAAATCTAGGAGTCATGATTGACTCCTCTTTCCTTCTCACAGCCAAAACTCATTAATAAATCCTGTCAGTTCTATCTTCAAAATATACTCAAAGGGCCGGACGTGGTGGCTCACGCCTATAATCCCAGCACTTTGGGAGGCCAAGGCAGGCAGATCACGAGGTCAGGAGATCGAGACTGTCCTGGCTAACATGGTGAAACCCCACATCTACTAAAAATACAAAAAAAAAAAAAAAAAAAAAAAAATTAGCTGGGTGGGGTGGCACACGCCTGTAGTCCCAGCTACTTGGGAGCCTGAGGCAGGAGAATCACTTGAACCCAGGAGGCGGAGATTGCAGTAACCCGAGCTCACACCACTGCACTCCAACCTGGGCGACAGAGCAAGACTCCATCTCAAAAACAAAACAACTTACATTTCCACCACTTCTTACCAACTCAACAATATCACCATGATTCAAGCCACTATCATCTCTTGTTTGCATTACTGCCCGTTCTCTTCTAGTTTGTCTTCTTTCTTCCACTCTTAACCTCCTGTGGTTTACTCTCACAAAAGCCAGAGCAATGCTCTTAAAATCTAAAATAGAACATGTCACACCTTTGCTCAAAACTATCTAATAGCTTCTCATTATTTTTAGAATAAAACACAAAATCTCTCCGTGCCTAACAACACTATTACATGAGCTAGACCCTGGCTACCTCTCCAATCTCATTTCATAACACTCCCCTCCTGACTCACTACTCTGCTCTGGCCTCATTGACCTTCTTGTTACTGCTTTGAAAAGATATACATATCCAGTTTCCAGTCCAGCATAAAAGAAGCTTGGAAGTCACCACTCCATGATAACAACAAGTAAAAGCTGAACAAAGTAAAAAATCAACAGCTTCCTTTTTTTTAAACTGCTTCATGCAGAGCAGGGCTAAGTCATAGGCAGTGCATCCAGAGCTGCCAACAACTCTTTATAGATCTGTAGGAGAAACTAGGTCAAAAAAGTAAAGGAGGCCGGGCGTGGTGGCTCACGCCTGTAATCCCAGCGCTTTGGGAGGCCAAGGCAGGTGGATCAAGAGGTCAGGAGATCAAGACCATCCTGGCTAACAGGGTCTCTACTAAAAATACAAAAAAATTAGCCAGGCATGGTGGTGGGCACCTGTAATCCCAGCTAATCCAGTGGCTGAGGCATGAGAATTGTTTGAACCCGGAAGGTGGAGGCTGCAGTGAGCCGAGATGGCGCCACTGCACTCCATTCTGGGTGACAGCAAAACTTTAAATAAGAAAAAAGAAAGAAAAATCACATAATCATATCAACAGATGAAGAAGAAGCATCTGACAAAGTCCAACACTCATTCATGATAAACTCTCTTGGTAAACTAGGACACAGGATAATTTTCTCGACTTGATCAAGAATATCCACAAAATCCCTACAGCTAACATTATACTTAAAAGTGAGAAATTAGAAGCTTTCCCACTAAGGGCCGGGCACGGTGGCTCAAGCCTGTAATCCCAGCACTTTGGGAGGCGGAGACGGGCGGATCACGAGGTCAGGAGATCGAGACAATCCTAGCTAACCCGGTGAAACCCCGTCTCTACTAAAAAATGCAAAAAAACCAGCCGGGCGAGGGGGCAGGCGCCTGTAGTCCCAGCTACTCGGGAGGCTGAGACAGGAGAATGGCGTAAACCCGGGAGGCGGAGCTTGCAGTGAGCTGAGATCCGGCCACTGCACTCCAGCCTGGGCGACAGAGCGAGACTCCGTCCCAAAAAATAAAAATAAAAAAAAAAAAAAGAAGCTTTCCCACTAAGGTCAGGAACAGGCAAGCATGTCCCTTCTCACCACTCCAGCGAGACTTATTTTATTCACCGTTATATCAACTCAACACTTATAAATAGTACCTGCCATGATAGGCTCTCAATAAATACTTGTCCAATAAATAAATAAATAAAAATAGACACCATATTGTTTTCTATATATTTAATACAATGGACACTTTCTAGTCTTTACCCTATTTAACCTGTAGCATTTGACACTGCAGCATTTGACACTGTACTTGCTCAAAACTCTTTACTTGGATTGTAAAACCCCCAGTTCTTCCTCTTTGATCATTCTTTCTCAGACTCCTTTTATTTGTTTGTTTATTTATTTTTGAGACGGAGTCTCACTGAGCCGCCCAGGCTGGAGTGCAGTGGTGCGATCTCAGCTCACTGCAACCACTGTCTCCTGGGTTCAAGTGATTCTCCAGTTTCAGCCTCTTGAGTAGCTGGGATTATAGGCACCCGCCATCATACCCGGCTTTAGTAGAGATGGGGTTTCAGCCTGTCAGCATGTTGGCCAGGCTGGTCTTGAACTCCTGACCTCAGGTGATCCGCCTGCCTTGGCCTCCCAAGGTGCTAGGATTATAGGCACGAGCCACCGTGCCTGGCCCAGACTCTTTTTTTTTTTTTTTTTTTGAGATAGAGTCTCGCTCTGTTACCCAGGCTGGAGTGCAGTGGCACAATCTCGGCTCACTGCAATCTCTGCCTCCCGGGTTCAAGCAATTCTCCTGCTTCAGCCTCCTGAGTAGCAGGGACCACAAGCGCACGCCACCACACCTGGCTAATTTTTGTATTTTTTTAGTAGAGATGGGGTTTCATATGTTGGTCAGGATGGTCTCGATCTCCTGATCTTGTGATCCAGCTGCCTCGGCCTTCCAAAATGCTGGGATTGCAGGCGTGAGCCAACGTGCCCAGCCCCAAACTCCTTTTATAAGCTCATTTTCTCTACTTTAAATGTGATCATTCTTTCAATTCCTTACTAAGGCCAGGTCCTCTATCTACTTCAGGGTTCTCTATTAAGACCACCACTTTCAGCCAGGCATGGTGGCTCATGCCTGTAATCTCAGCACTTTGGGAGGCCGAGGCGGGTGGAGGGTGGATCATGAGTTCAGGAGTTCAAGACCAGCCTGGCCAACATGGTGAAACCCTGTCTCCACTAAAAACTCAAAAATTGGCTGGGCCTGATGGCAAGCACCTGTAATTCCCAGCTACTTGGGAGGCTAAGGCAGGAGAATTGCTTGCACCCAGGTGGCAGAGGTTGCAGTGAGCCAAGATTACACCACTGCACTCCAGCCTGGGTGAGAATGAGACTCCGTATCAAAAAAAAAAAAGAGAAGGAAAGAAAGGAAAGAAAGGAAAGGAAAGGAAAGGAAGGAAAGAGAGAAAGAGAGAAAGAGAGAAGGAGAGAAGGAGAGAAGGAGAGGAGAGAAGGAAAGAAGGAGAGAAGGAAAGAAAGAAAGAGAAAAGCACCACAAAAAAAAAAAGAAAGAAAAGCAGCACTTTCCTAGTCCTACACATTCCCCGAGTTGTCTTATCCACTCCCATAGTTTAATTACCATTTTCATACTGAAAGTTCAAAATCTGTGTCTCTCTCTCCTCTCCATATCTGCAAGCATGTTTGCCTAACAGATACCTCTAAGCATATGTACTATAGACACTTAAACCTCAAAATGTGTTAAAAACTGACCTTTTCTTACTTCCCGCCCACTTCTTTCTTCAATAATTTGATCTCAGTGAAAAGTACCACGATTCACCCAGTTATTTAAATGAGAAACCTTTGCCGGGTGCAGTGGTTCACACCTGTAATCCCAGCACTTTGGGAGGCCGAGGTGGGCGGAAAGCTTGAGGTCAGGAGTTCGAGACCTGCCTGGCCAACATGGTGAAACCCGGTCTCTACTAAAAATACAAAAATTAACCAGGTGTGGTGGCACACATCTGTAATCCCAGCTACCTGGGAGGCTGAGGCAGGAGAATCGCTTGAACACGGGAGGCAGAGGTTGTGGTGAGCTGAGATTGTGCCACTGCACTCCAGCCTGGGCAACAGAGTGAGACTCTGTCTCAAAAATAAATAAATAAATAAATAAATAAATAAATAAATAAATAAGAAACCTACAAAATAACCTCTATTCCTTACTTTACCTCACATCCCATATCCAATCAATCACAAAGTTCAATATTCGACTTTTAAAAAATTACGTATTAAGCACCTACTATGTGTCAGGTATTGTTCTTGTCTCTAGGGATAAAGTCTGCTTGCACTGGCTTAGATTATAAGGACATTTACTGTTTCCTTTATTCATTAATATTTATTTAGTTTCCTTAATTTATTATTTAATTAATAAATGTGGAGATAAGTTAGTTTTAAGGTTGGGTTGATAGCTTCACAATATCAGACCACTGCACTGAACTGGCATCTTTATGATTCTCTTTGCATTAGACCCTCAAGGTCTTAAGTTGGCTCTAGGCATCGTATCCTCAAAGAACATTTCCAAAGGGAGAAAGCAAAGGGAGAGGGGTGAAACAAAAGGGATTTCCTCAAGGGGGTAACCTCTTTATCTGAGAAGAAAACCATTCCCAGAAACTCCTCAGCTGACTTGCCTCTTTATGTCCCATTGGTCAGAATCGGCTCCAATGATGAAGGAAACTGAAAAAGCAAGTATCTGGCAAAGGGAAACAAGGTTGCATTGATTTGTCCCCGGGGACTGAGCTCAGGAATACCCTTTGAACAGTGGCAGTTTAAAGGAGGTTCTCTTAACAAGGAGGAATGGAAGAAGGTGGTTTTTGAAAGGGCAACCAAGATTGACTTCCGCAAAAAGAGACATGGAGTTTACATAAAAGAAGAAACTTTAAACAAGTAAATAAATGTACAAACAAGGTAATATCAGATTCTGTAAGAGTTGTGAAATAAGAGTGGTGTGATAAAAAGTGGTGGCCGTATTTTGAAAGTAAATTGACAACATTAACTAATGGGACTGAATGTATGAGAAAAAGGTGATTCCAAGTTGATACTGATTCCCATTCATAAATGAAGCTCGAGAAAGATAATTAAGGGTCTGAGGTCATACCACTATTAACTGACAAAGCTAGAATTGAATCTAGTCCTGACACCACCAAAATCAATTTTCTATTTCCTACACTCCCCCCCCCCCCTTTTTTTTTTTTGTTTGAGACAGAGTCTCACTCTGTCACCCTGGCTGGAGTGCAATAGCATGATCTCTGCTCACTGCAACCTCCACCTCCTGGGTTCAAGTGATTCTCATGCCTTGGCTTCCCAAGTAGCTGGGATTACAGGCACGTGCCACCAGGGCCAACTAATTTTTGTATTTTCAGTAGATGGGGTTTCGCCATGTTGGCCAGGCTGATCTCTAACTACTGGCCTCAAGTGATCCACCTGCCTCGGCCTCCCACAGAGCTGGGATTATAGGCCTGAGACACTGCATCCCAAAGTCAATTTTCTTTCCCCAATACCATCTATCTGTGGAAAAGCATATGCAAATTTGTAACATTGGGATAAATAACAATGAAGGTCAAGTATTTATAAATAGTTAATACTTGGTAAATCGTTGCCATTTGTTACTTTGTTTTTACTTGTACAGCTAGTGAAATGAACAAAATATTTTGTAAACTTCTGTGTCTAAACCACACTATGGAAACTATCAAAAACAGTTACCCACTGCTTAGAACAGTAGCAAATGGCCATGATATTATGTAGCAAAAAACACTCAAAGCAAACAGTTACAGGCCTGAAAGAGTACAACAAAAGAAAGGCTTATATAATCAATTAAAATGTGCAGACAGATTGGGCCCAGTGGCCTGTACTGCAGTCTCAGCAGTTTGGGAGGCCAAGGTGGGAGAATCAATTGAGCCCAGGAGTTCGAGACCAGCCTGGGTAACATAATGAGACTCCACCTCTACAAAAATAAAAAATTAGCCAGGCAAAGTGGTGCTTGCCTCTAGTCCCAGCTACTGAGGAGGCTGAGGTGAGAGGATCACTTGAGCCTGGGAGGTGGAGGCTGCAGTGAGCCATGATCATACCACTGTAGTCCAGCCTAGGCGACAGAGTGAGACCCTGTCTTGGGGGAGGAAAAAAAAAGTGAAGACAGTAAATACGACTGTGTTTATGTTCCAGATATAGATAACTACTATTTACTCGTGTGTGTGTGTGTGCGTATAGGTATGTATAATAAATAGAGGCTGAGCATGGTGGCTTATGCCTATAATTAATCCCAGCACTTTGAGGCCAAGGCGGGTGGATCACTTAAGGTCAGGAGTTCAAGACCAGCCTGGCCAACACTGTAAAACCCCATCTCTACTAAATTACAAAAATTAGCTGGGTGATGGTGGCGCACATCTGTAATTCCAGCTACTAGGGAGGCTGAGGTGGGAGAATCACTTGAACCTGGGAGGCAGAGGCTGCAGTGAGCTGAGATGGCATCACTGCACTCCAGCCTGAGCAACACAGCAAGACTCTGTCTCAAAACAACAACAACAACAACAACAACAACAAAGGCTGGGCGTGGTGATTCACGCCTGTACTCCCAGCACTTTGGGAGGCCAAGGCGGGTGGATCACGAGGTCAGGAGTATGAGACCAGCCTGGCCAATATGGTGAAACCCCATCTCTACTAAAAATATAAAAAATAGGCTGGGCACAGTGGTTCATGCCTTTAATCTCAGCACTTTGGGAGGCCGAGGTGAGTGGATCACCTGAGGTCGGGAGTTCGAGACCAGCCTGACCAACGTGGAGAAACCCTGTCTCTACTAAAAATACAAATACAAAAAATTAGCTGGGCGTGGTGGCGCACGCTCGGGACGCTGTGGCAGGAGAATCGCTTGAACCTGGGAGGTGGAGGTTGCAGTGAGCTGAGATCACGCGCCACTGCACTCCAGCCTGGGCAACAAGAGCGAAACTCTGTCTCAAAAATATATATATATATTGATTGATTGACAGACAGATAGATGTAAAATCAGCCAGGCGCGGTGGCGCATACCTGTTGTCCCAGTTACTCGCGAGGCTGAGGCAGAAGAATCACTTAAACCTGGGAGGCGGAGGTTGCAGTGAGCCGAGATCATGCCGCTGCACTCCAGCCTAGGAGACAGAGAGAGACTCTGTCTCAAACAAACAAACAAAACAAATAGACCTATGTAGGTTAAGTATGGATTTAAAAAAAAGTCAGACTTTCCTGTCAGGTAATAAAGAGGAGGCAGACTGGGCATGGAGGCTCATGCCTATAATCCTAGCACTTTGGGAAGCCAAGGCGGGCAAATCACTTGAGGCCAGGAGTTCGAGACCAGCCAGGGCAACATGGCAAAACCCTGTTTCTACTAAAAATATAAAAAATAGCCAGGTGTCGTGGCGCCTGCCTGTAATCGCAGGTACTTGGGAGGTTGAGCCACAAGAACTGCTTGAACTCATAAGGCAGAGGTTTCAGTGAACTGAGATTGTCACTGCACTTGCAACAAAGCAAGGCTCTGTCTCAAAAAAGAAACCAAAACAAACAAACAAAACAAAACACAAAAAAAAAACAAGAAAAAATAAAGAAAGAAAAGGAAAAAGAGGCAAAATAAATTTATCATTATTCAATATTCTTCTGGCATAAAAATGTGTTACAGTTGGGTGTGGTGGCTCACGCCTGTAATCCCAGCACTTTGCGAGGCTGAGGCAGGCAGATTACACTGGTCCAGGAGTTTGAGACCAGCCTGGGCAACGTGAAAAAACCCCATCTCTACAAAAAAAAAAAAAAAAAAAAAAAAAAACATATATATAAAACTACCCAGGTGTGGTGGCACGTCTATGGTCGCAGTCACTCAAGAGGCTGAGATGGGAAGATCCCTTAAGTTCTGGAGGTGGAGGCTGCAGTGAGTTGACTTCCCACCAACGCACTCACTCCAGCCTAGGCAACAGAGCAAGAGAGACCCTGTTTCAGACAAAAAAAAAAAAAAAAAAGTTAGGGAAACAGAAGTATAGGGGAGCCAGGCCAGGCACAGTGGCTCACGCCTGTAATCCCAGCACTTTGGGAAGCTGGGTGGATCACGAGGTCAGGAGATCAAGACCATCCTGGCTAACACAGTGAAACCCCATCTCTACTAAAAATACAAAAAATTAGCCGGGCGTGGTGGCGGGCACCTTGAGGCAGAAGAATGGCGTAAACCCGGGAGGTGGAGCTTGCAGTGAGCCGAGATTGCACCACTGCACTCTAGTCTGGGTGACAAAGCCAGACTCCATCTCAAAAAAAAAAAATAATCAATTCCATCTTAAAACTAGCAAGGTACATTTCTTGCCAGTCATGATCCATGGTCATAAGATGTTTACAGCTAAGGAAGCAGTTTTTTTATTGTTGTTGTTGTTGTTGTTGTTTTTTGAGACAGAGTTTCACTCTTGTCACCCAGGCTGGAGTGCAATAGCGCGATCTCAATTCACTGCAACCTCTACCTCCAGATGTCAATTGATTCTCCTGCCTCAGCCTCCCACGTAGCTGGGATTACAGGAGCCCGCCGCCACACCCGACTAATTACTGTATTTTTAGTAGAGATGAGGTTTCACCATGTTAGCCAAGGTGGTCTTGAACTCCTGACCTCAGGTGATTCACCTGCCTTGGCCTCCAAAGTGCTGGGATTACAGGTGTGAGCCACCATGCCCGGCAGGAAGCAGCTTAATAATGCCTGCAAGGAGAGTTTGAGATCAATCTGGGAAACATGGTTGTCCTCTACAAAAATACAAAAATTTCCTGGGCGCCTGTAGTCCTAGCTACTTGGGAGGCTGAGGTAGGAGGATTGCTTAAGCCAGGAGGTCAAGGCTGCAGTGAGCTGTGATCATACCACTGCTCTCCATCTCCAACGTAGGCTACAGAGCAAGACAATGTCTCAAAAACAAAACAAAACAAAAAAAAGACTCCTATAAAAGTAGAGTTTAGACAAGGCTTGGTAGTTCAGGCCTATAATCTCAGTACTTTGGGAGGCCAAGGCTGGAGAATCGCTCAAGGCCAGGAATTCAGACAAGCCTGGCCAACATAGCAAGACGCCATCTGGGAAAAAAAAAAAGGAAAAAAAAGCACCCTCTGAGTACCAATTGATTTTTACTCTTCCTAGGACCTTTAATCACTATCTTGTTATTACTAATCTTTTGCCCTTGCTTGTTTAACCTCTTGAAGTTTGTGTCTAGTAGATTACAACAATCCAACATAAAGAGGATGCTGGCACAAGGCTTCCAATCCATACCATCTTCTGACCTAGGAAATAAAGACATCTTGCCTTTAGGCCCGTCAGATCAGGCATCCAAAGATTTTTACTTCTTCAGTACTGGGCAGGGCTATGCCCATTGAATCATCAGAACATCGCTGGGCGTGTAGATCACAAGGTCAAGAGAACGAGATCATCCTGGCCAACATGGTGAAACCCTGTCTCTACTACAAATACAAAAATTAGCTGGGCGTGGTGGCATGTGCCTATAGTCCCAGCTGCTCAGGAGGCTGAGGCAGGAGAATTGCTTGAACGGGGAGGCAAAGGTTGCAGTGAGCTGAGATCACTGCCACTGCACTCCAGCATGGCGGCAGAGCAAGACTCCATCTCAAAAAAAAAAGAATCGGCCAGGTGTGGTGGCTCACACCTTGTAATCCCAGCACTTTGGGAGGCCGAGGCAGGAGAAACCCCGTCTCTACTAAAAAATACAAAGGCGGGGCACGGTGACTCATGCCTGTAAACCCAGCCCTTTGGGAGCCCAAGGTGGGTGGATCACCTGAGGTCGGGAGTTCAAGACCAGTCTGACCAACATGCAGAAAGCCTGTCTCTACTAAACATACAAAATTAGCTGGGCGAGGTGGTGCATGTCTGTAATCCCAGCTACTCAGGAGGCTGAGGCGGGAGAATCGCTTGAACTTGGGAGGCAGAGGTTGCGGTGAGCTGAAATCGTGCCATTGTACTCCAGCCTGGGCAACAAGAGTGAAAGCCCCCCTCAAAAAAAAAAAAAAAAAATCATCAGAACATCATGCAAACATGGACCTCCCATGGCTCCCTAGAAACCAACTGCAAATTCTTTTTTTTTTTTTTAATTTTTTTTGAGATAGAGTCTCACTCTGTCTTACAGGCTGGAGTGCAGTGGCGTGATCTCGGCTCACTGCAACCTCTGCCTCCCAGGTTCAAGAGATTCTCCTGCCTCAGCCTCCGTAATAGCTGGGACTACAGGTGTGTGCCGCCATGCCCAGCTAATTTTTTGTATTTTTAGTAGAGATGGGGTTTCACGGTGTTAGCCAGGGTGGTGTGCAGTGGCCTGATCTGGGCTCACTGCAAGCTCCGCTTCCCGGGTTCACTCCATTCTCCTGCCTCAGCCTCCTGAGTAGCTGGGACTATAGGCGCCCGCCACCACGTCCAGCTAATTTTTTGTGTGTTTTTAGTAGAGACAGGGTTTCGCCGTGTTAGCCAGAATGGCCTCGATCTCCTGACCTTGTGATTCGCCTGCCTCGGCCTCCCAGAGTGCTGGGATTACAGGCATGAGTCACCGAGCCCAGCCACCAACTGTAAATTCTTAGGAGAGAATCCTGTCCCAAAGATCCATGTCCACTGTCAGCAGGAAGAAGTTACAAAAAATGACCTTCACCCTTCATCTCCCCTTAAGATTAGAGAAGTAGAGGAGAAGAGTAGAGGAGGTGTTATGTTAGGGAAACAGGAACATGAGAGCTAGGGTAACATGGCCAGGCACTGTGGCTCACAACTTTAATTCCAGCACTTTGGGAGGCCGAGGCGGGCAGATCACCTGAGGTCAGGAGTTCGAGACTGGTCTGGCTAACATTGTGAAATCCTTTCTCTACTAAAAATACAAAAATAATCTGGGCATTGTGGCAGGTGCCTATAATGTCTGCTACTTGGGAGGCTGAGACAGAAAAATCGCTTGAACCCGGGAGGCGGAGGTTGCCGTGCGCCGAGATTGCGCCATTGCACTTCCACCTGGGCGACAAAAACAAAACTCTGTCTCAAAAAAAAAAAAAAAAAAGGGCTAGGGTAACGCAATTTCAAAATCAATTCCAAATTTAAACTAGCAAAGCATATTCCTTACCAGATACCACCCGTGGTCATAAGATGTTTACAGCTAAGGAAGCAGTTTAATAATGCCAACAAGGGACCAGGCGCAGTGGCTCATGCCCATAATCCCAGCACGTTGAGAGGCCGAGATGGGCGGATCACGAGGTCAAGAGATCCAGACCATCTTGGCTAACACGGCGAAACCCCGTCTCTACTAAAAATACAAAAAATTAGCCGGGCGTGGTGGCAGGTGCCTGTAGTCCCAGCTACTAGGGAGGCTGAGGCAGGAGAATGGCGTGAACCTGGGAGGCGGAGTTCACAGTGTGCCACTGCACTCCACCTTGGGTGACAAAGCAAGACTCTATCTCAACAACAACAAAAAAAGCTGGCAAGGACAAACTCCTATGACAACAAAATGCTCAGATGTCCCGATATCACATAACAATTCCCCTCCCCAACTTTTTTTTTTTTTTGGGAATGGGGTTTGGTCAAAAAAAAAAAAGAAAAAAAAAAAAAGCTCTCTTTTAGTTTGATTACTCTGTGAAACCTGAGGTATAATCAAGACCTAAAAAAAAAAACAAAAAACAAAAAGGCCCTCAAATACTTCCTCATTTACAACAGGAGAATACACAGATAAAAGCTAATAGTTTTAGGAAGGCATCTGGGGAGACATATAGGCCCCTGGGAGGAAATCTCTGAAGTGGCGGCTCTGATAATCTGCAGAGAGCTAGAAGGGAGGTTCTCCCCTCCCCCATAAAAATCTATCCCAAGACCATAAACTACATCGCTAATCCTTGGAAATACATAAAGTGGTTAGGGTTAAAGGGTGGCTTCAAAATGGTTCTAGCAGAAACCTATTGCGCTTACTAAACTATTCAAATTTTTTGCCCAGAGATAGCTTTTCTGGATAAAATAGCTTTATCCAGAGCCGACAGCAAAATGGAGTTCAGCAGGGTGGTTCCCTAACATTCATTCTTCCCGTTAAAGCAAGCTAATGATTTTCAGATTCATTTTAAGAATAAGAGTGGGGGTGGTCCTATGATAGTGGGTTATCAGAACTTATTAATATTAGTGTCACTAAAATTGGTATACCATCCCTCACTGCTAAAATTGACAGGCTTAATTTTTTTTTTTTTAAGAATAAGAAGAGGGACAAAACAAGTGAGAATATTCAAATATATTCCTGCCTCCTCTACCCAGTTGGAAAAATGTGTGCAAATTTGGAGTTTGAATCAAATGCCTTTAACAAGACTACCAAAACTATCAGAAATAAACAAGAACCTCTTGGTCTGCAGGTCAGGTTCAGATGGGTGGACACACACATATATAGACATACACATATATAACTCCTTACAACATACACTTATTAACCACATAAATTTGCTATTTGTCTGAAATTCGGTGCGAAGGATGAAGGCTGCACCAAATTTTAATAGGCTAATAACTGAATATGAACTATGAATTTTTAGTGTTTTAGGTTTAACCTTTTTGTTCCTCATATACTGGGCAGATATTCTGAATAGTAACATCAATATGTTTCGGCTAGGACCATTTTAAAGCCACATTTTAAACCTAACCACCCTCTGCATTTCCAAGGATTAGCAATGTGGTTTATCGTCTTGAAATAGATTTTCCGGGGGGGGGGCGGAGGGAGACCTAGTCTACTTCTATAATGTGGGCCTCCAAGCACTAAGCTATAACCAATTGATGTATCTTGACACAAGGCCAAGCAGTCTTACTTACAAAACTCTTAAGGTGCACAAGGAATCCCTACTTCCTAACATCCTTCAGTGTCAATTTATTTCCTCCCTATCCAAGTCTTTCCTCACTTCTTCAACTCAGCTACCACCTCTGAAATGTGTTTTTAAATCTCCTTTTCAAAAAGCCCCTAGGATTGTTCCATAAAATTGATGGCTTAGATCTAAAATTGGGGCCTACTTTGCCCTTTTAACAGCTTCAATGTTAAATGCTTGGGCACTCTTCGAATGACTGAATATCTATCTACTTTCAGCATTTGGTACTCCTACTTTAGAGAACAAGTCATTACAGTAAACCATGTACACCTATACGGTTTTCTGAAGCGTTTTTCACATTATCAGATAAGTACAGAATGCACTGCCTTAAAAGGAACTGCGAAAATAAAAAGGCAAAACTCACTGACAAACTGTCGCAACACGAAATTAATCAGCTGAGCTATCCGAACCACAACTTTCTGCATTTCACGGTGCTTCGTCTTTCAAATTGTATGGCTCTCTCAAGTCCTAGGCTTCCTCCGAATTAAGGCAAGCCTCGTCACCCATTCCCTGGTCCGTGTCTTTCCGACTCGCGCCCGGCCCTCGCCAGGCCCTCGCAGCCATGCGCCGCACACTGCAGCACTGGCGCGCGCGGCCCGCAGGCGTGGCGGACCCCGCCCCGCGGCCGCGCGAAGGGAGG
>NW_016811706.1:1056541-1070491 GCF_001698545.2 Rhinopithecus bieti
AAAAAAAAAAAAAAAAAAAGGAGGGAAATCCACAATTTTCCCAGGTTTTTTTTTTTAGCCCATAAATCCTACAAATTTACAAAATAGCCCTCCCTATCTGTGGGTTCCATATCTAGATTTGACTAACTGGATTCAAAATACTTGGAAGCAACCGGCCCTAGTGGTTCATGCCTATAATACCAGCACTTCGGTCAAGGCAGGAGGATCACTTGAGCCCAGGAGTTTGAGACCAGCCTAAGGAGACCCTGTCATTACAAAACAAAAACCAAAACAAATTAGCCAGTGTAATTGTGCTACTGCATTCCTGCCTGGGTGCCAGAGAAAGACCCTATCTCAAAATATATGTTTGGAAAAATGGATAGTTGTGTCTGAACTGGACATGTACTTGTCCCTTTTATTCTCTAAATGATATAGTATAACAATTATTTACATAGCATTCACATTGTATTAGGTATTATAAGTAATCTGGAAATGACTTAAAGTATACAGAAAGATGTGTGCAGGTTACATGGAAACACTAGAGCTCTCTATATAAGGAACTTGAGCATTCATGGATTTTGGTATCCTCCAGGGATACTAAGGGATGACTGTAGCTCTTAGCTCCAAATATAATCTGATTTGGCATGAACAATTCAGAGAAAAAGCTTTGGTGGGGAGCCTGTAGGCCTAGCATAGCAACACAGATGTAGCCATCACAGGCTCCAAGGGAAAGCAGACACCTTTATTTTTTATTTTTGTTTATTCATTTATTTTTGAGATGGAGTCTCGCTCTGTTGCCAAAGGCTAGAGTGCAGTGGTACAATCTCAGCTCACTGCAAGCTCCACCTCCCGGGTTCACGCCATTCTCCTGTCTCAGCCTCCCAAGTAGCTGGGACTACAGGTGGCTGGGACTATAGCCCGCCACCACGCCTGGCTAATTTTTGTATTGTTAGTACAGACGGGGTTTCACCATGTTGGCCAGGCTGGTCTCGAACTCCTGACCTCGTGATCTGCCCACCTTGACCTCCCAAAGTGCTGGGATTACAGTCATGAGCCACTGGGTGCTCCCAGCTACAGACACCTTTAAAGAACGGAGAGGCCTGGGCATGGCAGCTCACGCCTGTAATCCTATCACTTTGGGAGCCCAAAGTAAGTGGATCACCTGAGGTCAGGAGATCGAGACCAGTGAGGCCAACATGGTGAAATCCCAACTCTACTAAAAATACAAAATTAGCTGGGCATGGTAGCCTGTGCCTGTAGTCCCAGCTACATCAGGGGCTGAGGCAGGAGAATCACTTGAACCTGGGAGGCGGAGGTGGCAGTGAGCTGATATTATGCCACTGCACTCCAGCCTGGGTGACAGAGTGAAACTCTCAAAAATATACAATAAAAAATTTTAAGCTGGGCACGGTGGTTCACTCCTGTAATCCCAGCACTTTGGGAGGCTGAAGCAGGCGGATCACCTGAGGTCAGCAGTTTGAGACCAACCAGGTCAACATGGTGAAACCCCATCTCTACTAAAAATACAAAAATTATCTGGGCGTGGTGGTGGGCACCTCTAATCCCAGCTACTTGGGAGGCTGAGACAGGAGAATTGCTTGAACCCGGGAGGTAGAGGTTGTGTGAGCCGAGATCATGCCATTGCATTGCAGCCTGGGTGACAAAAGTGAAACTCCATCTCAAAGGAAAAAAAAAATTAAAAAATTGTTTTATACATCAAGATGACTACTATTTTTTTTTTTTTCTTGAGATGGAGTCTCGTTCTATTGCCCAAGCTGGAGTGCAGTGGCTCAGTCTCGGCTCACTGGCAACCTCTGCCTCCTGGGTTCAAGGGATTCTCCTGCCTCAGCCTCCCGAGTAGCTGGGATTACAGGCGTGCACTACCATGCCCAGCTAATTTTTGTATTTTTAGTAGAGACGGGGTTTCACCATGTTGGCCAAGCTGGTCTCAAACTCCTGACCTCAAATGATCCTCCCTCCTTGGCCTCCCAAACTGCTGGGATTACAAGGGTGAGCCACCACACCAGGCCAAGATGAATACTAATAATTATAAGTTAAGGCCTTGGATTAAATGATATATTATGTGTGGGCCAGGGGGGAGGGGGTACATTCATGGCTAGAATGAAATGCTCAGGTAGACAGGACATGTTATCAAGCCCTCCTTTAAAATGCCCCTTTAAGGGGCACTGGAGTCATCTTATCTATACCTCTGACCAGGTAGCAAGTACAGCACCTGGTAATGCCCACAGAATGCTTCTAGGGAACCAAAAATAAATAATGGTAATTTCTCTCTTAAGCCAGATTCTTTTTTTTTTTTTTTTTAGACAGTCTTGCCCTGTAGCCCGGGCTGGAGTGCAGTGACGCGATCTCGGCTCACTGCAACCTCCGCCTCCTGGGTTCATGCCATTCTCCTGCCTCAGCCTTCCAAGTAGCTGGGACTACAGGCACCTGCCACCACGCCCGGCTAATTTTTGGTATTTTTAGTAGAGACGGGGTTTCACTGTGTTAGTCAGGATAGTCTCGATCTCCTGACCTCGTGATCCACCCTCCTCGGCCTCCCAAAGTGCTGGGATTACAGGCATGAGCCACTGTGCCCAGCCAGCCAGATTCTTTATTGTTCTACTCAATGTAAACTCTAAGCCCTAAGGTTTTGTAACATTCACTCTCTTTCAGGGCCCAAGCTTCTTTATCAACTCTCAGGGGAGGAGCCTAGGGAACAGAGACATTTGGTTAGCCTCTTGTTCTGTCACTAATCAGCACCTCTTAATCTTCTGGGACTATTTTCCCTTTCACACTATAGATTTCCATTCTGCCTTTCTCAGAAGGGGTAGCAAGTAGGGCTTTGGAGTTTGGAAGGACCTGTAAACTTAGAAATGTGCATCCAAGTTGGGAGATGAGGGGCAGGGTATACCAGGTCTTGACATGTCTGCTCAGCCATTCTCCAGAGCTACTACAGAAGCATAGGCCATTTATTCAGAAAATAAGTATAACTTTTTTCTTCTTCTTATTCTTTTTTAAGAGATGAAGTCTAACTCTGACATCCAGTCTGGAGTGCAGTGGTGAGATCTTGGCTTACTGCATCCTCCAACTCCCAGGTTCAAGTGATTCTCCTGCCTCAGCCTGCCAAGTAGCTGGGATTATAGGTGCCCACCAACACGCCCCAGCTAATTTTTTTGTATTTTTAGTACAGACAGGGTTTCACCACGTTGGCCAGACTGGTTTCGAATTCCTGACCTCAGGTGATCTGCCTGCCTCGGCCTCCCAAAGTGCTGGGATTACAGGGATGAGCCACCATACCCAGTCAATGAATATAAATTTTTAAAAGCCCAAGAAGGGTTTACTTAGAGATGAAAAGGATGATGACAATAACAATGATAACTAATCTTAACTACATAGACACCTTCTTTTTTTAACACTAGAATGCTTAAATGCCTTCACAACCTACTGTTCATCCCCTCCGTGAGTTCACTGTTAAAATGAAAAAAGCCCAGTGCCTCATTTTAGAGATGACAGATGTAATTGGTAGGGAAGAAGGGGAGAGATACCACAGCCTTGTGTCCTGCCTTGTAGGACTAGAAGCCTTAAATATTGCCTGCCACAAGATCATTAGGACATGAGTCTTTCAGCCCTACTGAGGACCCGGACTGTGATTTAGGGATGTGCTTAGACTAACAGGCTTGAGCAAGGGAGGAGGGAAGAGCATTTTATCTGGAGATGCCATATTCCCCTCCCAATCCCATCAAACTCCTGGCAAATTCCTTAATGCCCTGCAGATGGCACCACTGACAAGGAGTTCTCTGTCCAGGAGAGCCAAGCTCAGATTTGTGAACTCTGCCCTTGTCATCTTGGACCTGTGCCGAAAAGATGACAAACAAGCCGGAAGTGACTGACCTGCCATCCCTAGCATTCACACACTTGTCGCTTTTTCTTCTGTCCATGACTGGAGGCAGCTGGGCCTCATGCTAGGCCGCTGTGAATCAGGAGGCTACAGAAAACACCACACCCAAGGAGTTTCTGGACCTCAACCCCTTCCTCTAGGGTGCTTCCCTGAGGTAGTAGGCGTATAAAAACATGGCCTTGGCCAGGCATGGTGGTTCACGCCTGTAATCCCAGCACTTCAGGAGGCCGCGGCGGGTGGATCACCTGAGGTCAGGAATTCAATACCAGCCTGGCCAATATGGTAAAACCCCGCCTCTACTAAAAATACGAAAATTAGCCAGGCATGGTGGCATACGAAAAATCCCAGCTACTCGGGAGGCTGAGACAGGAGAATCGCTTGAAACCGGGAGGCAGAGGTTGTGGTGAACCCAGATCACACCATTGCACTCCAGCCTGGGCAATAAGAGTGAAACTCCATCTCAAAAAACAAAACAAAACAAAACAAAACAAAACAAAACATGGCCTTGGGCCAGACGTGGTGGCTCATGCCTATAATCTCAGCACTTTGGGAGGCCAAGGAGGGTGGATCACTTGAAGTCAGAAGTTCGAGACCAGCCTGGCCAACATGATGAAACCCCGTCTCTACTAAAAATACACAAATTAGCCAGGCATGGTAGCAGCGGCCTGTAATCACAGTTACTCAGGAGGCTGAGGCAGGAGAACTGCTTGAACCTGGGAGGTGGAGGTTGCAGTGAGCTGAGTTAGTGTTACTGCAGTCCAGCCTAGGCAACAGAGTGAGACTCCATCTCAAAAAAAAAAAAAAAAAAAAAAAAAAAAAAAAAAAAAAAAGAAAACAAAATGCCTTAGGATCAACATGCAGTAAGGGAGGAGCATGTTGTCACATTAATCTAAACTCAATATTGATACAAAGTCAATAACCACCTGACAATGTGGGCATCATCATGTAGACACTGACGTCATTGTGTTGCTAAGGCTAGCTTCCACCTCTCTGCTATCTGGTTCATAAGCCAAAACGAATACCCAAATGCTCTACCCCACCCACTCCCAACTGACAGCCTGCTGTATGTTATCATGCCCAACTACACAGAATCAAGCTCATTACCTCATTCATGCCTGAGCCTTTAAACATACACTTTCCTCTGCCTGTGGTACCTTCTATTGCCATGAGAGCCCCCAACACCTTTGTCCGGTTAATGCATAATTCTCCTTTCAATGAAGTCATTTCTTCAAGGACTTGGAGACTAGGTCAGAATAGGCCATATTTTCTAGTATATATTTTCATAGAACCTCTACTTTTCTCACATTTGTAATATTTTGTAAATATATATTTGTGTGATTATTTAATTCATATATTTCTTCCCTACCAGAGTTTTTTTTGTTTTTTGTTTTTTTGGAGACAGGGCCTAGCTCTTGTGTTCAGGCTGGAGTGCAGTGATTCGATCTTGGCTCACTGCTGCCTTGACCTCCTGGACTCAAGGGATCCTCCCAGCTCAGCTTCTTGGGTAGCTGGGACTACAGGCACCCACCATCACCCCCGGCTAATTTTTAAATTTTTTGTAGAGATTGAGTCTCATCACATTGTCCAAGCTGGTCTCAAAATTCTGAGCTCAAGCAATCCTTTTCTGCTTCGGACTCTTTTTTTTTTTTTTTCGAGTCGGAATTTTGCTCTTGTTGCCCAGACTAGAATGCAATGGCGTGATCTTGGCTCACCACAACCTCCGCCTCCTGGGTTCAAGCAATTCTCCTGCCTCAGCCTTCCGAGAAGCTAGCATTACAGGCATGCGCCACGACGCCCAGCTAATTTTGTATTTTTAGTAGAGATGGGGTTTCTCCATGTTGGTCAGGCTGGTCTCGAACCCCCGACCTCAGGTGATCTGCCCACCTCGGCCTCCCAAAGTGCTGGGATTACAGGCGTGAGTCACTGTGCCCAGCCTTTACCAGATTTAAAAAAAAAAAATCCATTAGGTAAATGCTCCACAGTTTTGTTTGTTTTTGTTTTTTAAGATTAGTCAAATGGGCCAGGCACAATGGCTTTGACTTGTAGTACCAGCACTTTGGGAGGCCAAGGAAGGAAGATCACTTGAGACCCGGAGTTCGAGACCAACCTGGGCAACTAGTGAAATCCTGTCTCTAAAAAAAAATTTAAAAATTAGCGAATTATCGCAAGAACAGAAAACCAGACATGGCATGCTCTCACTCATAGGCGGGAATTGAACAATGAGAACATCTGGACACGGGAAGGGGAACATCACACGCTGGGACCTGTTGAGGAGTGGGAGAAGGGGGGGAGGGATAGCATTAGGAGATATTCCTAATGTAAATGACGAGTTAATGGGTGCAGCACACCAACATGGCACAAACCTGCACGTTGTGCACATGTACCCTAGAACTTAAAGTATATTTAAAAAAATTAAAAAATAGCCTGGTGTGATGGTGCATGCCTTTGGTCCCAGCTGCCTGGGAGGCTGAGGTGAGAGGATCAATTGTGCCCGAGAGGTTGAGGAAGCAGTGAGCTGAAATTGCTTCTTTGCACTCCAGCCTAGGTGCCAGACCAAGACCCCAAGACCCTGTCTCAAAAAAAAAAAAAAAAAACTGAACAAAAAACAAACAAAAAAACATTTTTAACTCTGAAAGCTAGAGATGACTATCCATCTACTTCCTCCCCACTTTCAGACTAAGCCCAGGACCAAAGCTCTAAGGGGCCTCAGGCAGAGAGTAAAAGGTGGATAGAGACATAAAATGGAGGTGGATAGGAAGGTTTCTTCTGTGTTCTAAAGATTCTTCATCGTAGTGGCTCACTTTTGTAATCCCAGCACTTTGGGAGGTTGAGGTGGGAGGATCACTTGAGGTCAGGAGTTCGAGACCAACCTGGTCAACATGGTGAAACCCTGTTTCTACTGAAAATACAAAAATTAGTCAGGAGTGGTGGCATACCCCTGCAGTCCCAACTCCTCAGGAGGCTGAAGCAGAAGAATCGCTTAAACCCAGGAGGTCGAGGCTGCAGTGAGCTGAGATCGTGCCACTGCCCTCCAGCCTGTGTGTGGAGTGAGACTCCATTTCAATAAAATAAAATAAAATAAAATAAAATAAAATAAAATAAAATAATAAAGCTTCTTCATCAAGAAGATGTCTCAAAACAAACCAAAAAAAGATCCCTCAGCCTCTCTGGCCCTAGCATCTCATGATACTGGCATGTAGAAACTTCTGCTGCCTCACTATGACCAAATCAATGTGTACCACGAGCTGGGTTGTGACCCAGCTGACAGGATAGGCTGTCACCCTAGTATTCCTTCTATATAACGGTGCTCAAAGCTAGGCAGGTGAATATTCCCACCATACTCTTCACTGCTCACCTGGTGCAATCTTTTTGTTGTTGTTGATTTTTTTGTTATTGTCTTTTTTGTTTTGTTTTGTTTTGAGACAGAGTCTTGCACTATTGCCCAGGCTCCCAGGCTGGAATGCAGTAGCACAATCTGGGCTCACCGCAGGCTCCGCCCCCTGGGTTCAATCAATCCTCCCACTTCAGTCTCCCAAATCAGTCTCCCAAGTAGCTGGGACTACAGGCATGCTACAATGTACAGCTAATTTTTGTATTTTTTGTAGAGACAGAGTTTTGCCATGTTGCCAGGCTGGTCTGCAGCTCCTGAGCTGAGGCAATCCACCCACTTTGGCTTCCCAAAGTGCTGAGATTACGGGTGTGAGCCACTGCATCTGGCCTGTGTAATCTTTTATCCAGTCTGGGCTTCAAGAGGAACATAGACAATGGAGTTTTCTCCAAGGGGTGAGGAGAGTGGTAAGGAGTATTAGGCATAGTACATCTTCAGCTTACAAAGATGACGGGATTAAGAGATTAAAGACAGGCATAGAGGCTGGGCGCAGTGGCTCAAGCCTGTAATCCCAGCACTTTTTGGGAGGCCAAGACGGGTGGATCACGAGGTCAGGAGATCGAGACCATCCTGGCTAACACGGTGAAACCCCGTCTCTACTAAAATACAAAAAACTAGCCGGGCGAGGTGGCGGGCGCCTGTGGTCCCAGCTACTCGGGAGGCTGAGGCAGGAGAATGGTGTAAACCCGGGAGGCGGAGCTTGCAGTGAGCTGAGATCCGGCCACTGCACTCCAGCCTAGGAGACAGAGCCAGACTCCGTCTCAAAAAAAAAAAAAAAAAAAAAAAGACAGGCATAGAAAATTATAAGAGTATTGACTGGGGAAGTGATAAATGTCCATGAAATCTTTACAATTTATGTCCTTCTGTCACAGCTTCAGCAGGTCCCTCTGTTCAGGGTCCCTGACTTCCCGCAACAACTGAGGATGTTTAGCTTAGAAAAGAGAAATCCAATGAAGGGCTGCGGTCTAGAAATGGCAGTAGATTCATTCCTCAAAACCCCAGAGGGCACAGCAAACGATGGGGAAGAAGACTGCAGTTCACTTTCTAAAAATTAGCCAGCACCAGCAATGAACCAGTATGCCATCTATTCAGCAGTCAGTGGTCCCCAATCTTTTTGGTACCAGGGGCCGGTTTTGTGGAAGACAATTTTTCCATGAATGGTGTGTGTGGTGAGGGGTGGTTTCAGGATGAAACTGTTCCACCTAAGATCATCTGGCATTAGATTCTTATAAGAAGCACCCAACCTATATCCACAGTTCACAACTACTATGAGAATCTAATGCTGCTGCTGATCTGATAGGAGGTGGAGCTCAGGCGGTAATGCTTGCTTGCCCACCACTCACCTCCTGCAGTGTGGGCCGATTCCTAACAGGCCATGGTCTGCACCCAGCAGTTGAGGACCCCTGGTCTATGTCATGTAGCACATACAGGTAGACCTGATAACTTCTTTTCTTTTTTTTTGAGATGGAGTCTCGCTCTGTTGCCCAGGCTGGAGTGCAGTGGTGTAATCTCGGTTCACTGCAAGCTCCGCCTCCTGGGTTCACGCCATTCTCCTGCCTCAGCCTCCTGAGTAGCTGGGACTATAGGCACGCGCCACCACGCCCGGCTAATTTTTTTTTTTTTTTGTATTTTTAGTAGAGACGGGGTTTCACCGTGTTAGCCAGGATGGTCTCGATCTCCTGACCTTGTGATCCACTTGCCTCGGCCTCCCAAAGTGCTAGGATTACAGGCGTAAGCCAGCACACCCGGCCAGATAACTTCTAATATACCTCTCCATTCCCAGAGTCTATAATTTCACAATTTTTTTCCTGCTATCTCAAGCCAATCTTTCATTATAATTCTTCTCTCAAATATTTTTGGAGAGGTCAGATATGTAGGGAGGAAGAATTAGAATTGAATCCCTCAAAGCATGTTTCTTTTCTTTTCTTTCTTTGAGATGGAGTTTCACTCTTGTTGCCCAGGCAGGAGTGCAATAGCGTGATCTCGGCTCACCGCAACCTCCGCCTCCCGGGTTAAAGTGATTCTCCTGCCTCAGCCTCCCAAGTAACTGGGATTACAGGCACGTGCCATCACGCCTGGTGAATTTTGTATTTTTAGTAGAGACAGGGTTTCTCCATTTTGGTGAGGCTGGTCTTGAACTCCCGACCTCAGGTGATCCACCCGCCTCGCCTTTCCAAAGCACTGGGATTACAGGTGTGAGCCACCGCACCCGGCCAGCATGTTTCTAAAATTCTTCTCCTCCTAACTCCCAACGACAACATCAAAAAGTTCTCAGATGCAGGAAGGACTTGCTTAGGAAATTCCTGGTTTTCTGGTTTCCCTGGCACTCTAGACAAGAGGGAAATTCCAAAATTTCTAGAAATTTGTCCTATTTTGACCAGAGAAAAGAAAAAAGTTATAGTTCAGAGTCAGATGAGCTCTGGCAGGGTGCGGTGGCGCATGCCTGTAATCCCAGCACTTTGGGAGGCTGAGGCAGGTGGATTACCTGAGGTCAGGAGTTGGAGACCAGCCTGACCAACATGGTGAAACCTCGTCTCTACCAAAAATACAAAAATTAGCTGGGCATGGCTGGGCGCAGTGGCTCACGCCTATAATCCCAGCACTTTGGGAGGCCGAGGCGGGCGGATCACAAGGTCAGGAGATCGAGACCATCCTGGCTAACATGGTGAAACCCCATCTCTACTGAAAATACAAAAAATTAGCCGGGCGTGGTGGTGGGTGCTTGTAGTCCCAGCTATTCGGGAGGCTGAGGCAGGAGGATGGCATGAACCTGCGGGGTGGAGCTTGCAGTGAGCTGAGATAGCGCCACTGCACTCCAGCCTGGGAGAGAGAGCAAGACTCCGTCTCAAAAAAAAAAACAAACAAAAAATTAGCTGGGCATGGTGGCAGGCACCCTGTAATCCCAGTTACTCGGGAGGCATGAAGGCAGGAGAATTGCTTTGGAACCCGGGTGGCCGGAGTACAAGAAGATCCCGATGCCACTTGCACTTCTAGCCTAGGTGGACAGAGCAAAAAAAAAAAAAAAAAAAAAAAAAGAAGTTGCTAAATCCGCTAAATAACCTTCTTTCCAAAGACCCAGAAAGTCTTGGGAACAAAATCACCCTAAAAGTAGTCTTAGATTAGGCAGGAAGTTTTCTTTCTTCTTTCTTTTCTTTTTTCTCTTTTTTTTTTTTACAAAATAAAACAGGGTTTCACTCTGTCGCCCAGGCTGAAATGCAGTGGTGCCATGATAGCTCACTGTAGCCTCAATTTCCTGTGCTCAAGTGATTCTCCTGCTTCAGCCTCCTGAGTATCTCAGAACTACGGGGACATGCCACCACGTCTTGCTAATTTCATAAATTTTTTGTAGAGATAGGGTTGTCATGTGTTACCCAGGCTGGTCTTTTTTTTTTTTTTTTTTTTTTTGAGACGGAGTTTAGCTCCCAGGCTGGAGTGCAATGGCACGATCTTGGCTCACCGCAAGCTTTGCCTCCTGGGTTGAAGCGATTCTCCTGCCTCAGCCTCCCGAGTAGCTGGGATTACAGGCATGTACCACCATGACTGTCTAATAGCGTATTTTTAGTAGAGACGGGGTTCCTCCACGTTGGTCAGGCTGATCTCAAACTGCCAACCTCAGGCGATCCACCTGCCTCAGCCTCCGAAAGTACTGGGATTACCTGCGTGAACCACCGCGCCCGGCCCTGTTTAAGTGTTTATTATAAGAACTGCACTGGGTTAAGTTTTGGGGAAGAAAAGAAGGGGGTGAATTAGAAGTCAAATATGGCCGGGCGTGGTTGCTCACGACTGTAATCCCAACACTTTGGGAGGCCCAGGCGCGCAGATCACAAGGTCAGGAGATTGAGACCATCCTGGCTAACACCGTGAACCCCATTTCTACTAAAAATACAAAAAATTACCCAGGCGCGGTGGCGGGCGCCTGTAGTCCCAGCTGCTCGGGAGGCTGAGGCAGGAGAATGGCGTGAACCCAGGAGGCGGAGCTTGCAGTGAACCGACATGGTGACACTGCACTCCAGCCTGGGCGACAGAGTGAGAGTCCGTGTCTCAAAAAAAAAAAAAGGCAAATATGGGCCTGGCGCGGTAGCTCATGCCTGTAATCACAGCACTTTGGGAGGCTGAAACGGGCAGATCACCTGAGGTCAGGAGTTGGAGCCCAGCCGGACCAACATGGAGAAACCCCATCTCTACTAAAAATACAAAATTAGCCAGTCATGGTGGCTCGCCTGTAATCCCAGCTACTCTGGAGGCTGAGGCAAGAGAATCGCCTGAACCCGGGAGGCGGAGGTTGTGGTGAGCCAAGATCGCGCCATTGCACTCCTGCCTGGGCAACAAGAGGGAAACTCCATCTCCAAAAAAAAAAAAGCCAAATATGTGTTTCTAATTCTTGAAGAGGAGAAGACAGGAGGAAAAGAGGAAAGACATAAATGAAGGTAAAGTTAAATAATACAAAATATTTAAATAACAACAACTTAAGAAGACAAATATTATGAAACAATGCATATATGGACAATTTTTTGTTTTTTAGAGACAGAGTTTCATTCTTGTCGCCCAGGCTATAGTGCAATAGTGTGATCTCAGCTCACCGCAACCTCCAACTCGCGGGTTCCAGTGATTCTTCTGCTTCAGCCTCCCAAGTAGCTGGGATTACAGTCATGCACCACCATACCTAGCTAATTTTGTATTTTTAGTAGAGATGGGTTTCTCCATGTTGGTCAGGCTAGTCTAGAACTCCTGACCTCAGGTGATTCGCCAGTCTCGGCCTCCCAAAGTGCTTTGATCACAGGCGTGAGCCACCGCACCCAGTCTTTTTTTGTTTTTTGAGACGGAGTTTCGATTTTGTTGCCCAGGCGGGAGTGCAATGGCGGATCTTGGCTCGCTGCAGGCTCCTCCTCCCGGGTTCAAACAATTCTCCTCGCTCAGCCTCCTGAGTAGTTGTGATTACAGGTGCCCACCACCATGCCCAGCTAATTTTTGTATTTTTTAGTAGAGAGGGGGTTTCACACATGTTGGCCAGGGTGGTCCTGAACTTCTGACTGTTGGGAACAGGCCCCGCAAAATCTGGCCATAAACTGGCCCCAAAACTGGCCATAAACAAAATCTCTGCAGCACTGTGACATGTTCATGATGGCCATAACGCCCACCCTGGAAGGTTGTGGGTTAAGTGGAATGAGGGCAAGGAACATCTGGCCCACCCAGGGCAGAAAACCGCTTAAAGGCGTTCTTAAACTATAAACAATAGCACTAGTGATCTATGTCTTAAGAACATGCTCCTGCTGCAGATAACCAGCCCAACCCATCCCTTTATTTTGGCCCATCCCTTTGTTTCCCATAAGGGATACTTCTAGTTAATCTAATATCTATAGAAACAATGCTAATGACTGACTTGCTGTTAATAAATACGTGGGTAAATCTCTGTTGGGGGCTCTCAGCTCTCCAGGCTGTGAGACCCCTGATTTCCCACTTCACACCTCTATGTTTCTCTGTGTGTGTGTGTCTTTATTTCCTCTAGCGCCGCTGGATTAGGGTCTCCCTGACTGAGCTGGTCTGGGCACTTGACTTCAGGTAATCCACCTGTCTTAGCCTCCCAAAGTGCTGGGATTACAGGCGTGAGCCACCACGCCTAGCCTTATGGCCAATTTTTAACTGCCCACTGAACTATGCAGCTGGATGTTGCTTTAAGAATTTAGAGGAGGTCAGGGCTGTTGGCTCACGCCTGTAATCCCTGCATGTTGGGAGGTCAAGGCAGGCTGACAGCTTGAGCCCAGAGTTCAAGACCAGTCTGAGCAACATGGCAGAATCAGCTAAGTGTGCCGGTGCCCGTCTGTGATCCCAGCTGCTCAAGAGGCTGAGATGGGAAGATCACTTGAGCCTGAGAGTTGCAGGCTGCAGTGAGCCGTAATCGCACCACTGCACACCAGCCTGGGCGACAGAGTGAGACCCTGTCTCAAAAATAAATAACTTAAAAAAAAAAAATCTCCCTTCATCTAAATCCTGTCTACTTCCAAGACTCAATTACACGTACACACACACACAATCTTGGCCGGAGGCGATGGCTCACGCCTGTAATCCTAGCACTTTGGGATGCCGAGGCGGGTGGAGTTCAAGACCAGCCTGACCAACATGGAGAAACCGCGTCTCTATTAAAAATACAAAATTAGCTGGCGTCGTGGGGCATGCCTGTAATCCCAGTTACTCAGGAGGTTGAGGAAGGAGAATCGCTTGAACTGGGGAGGCAGAGGTTGCAGTGAGCCGAAATCGCACCATTGCACTGCAGCCTGGGCAATAAGAGGGAAACTCTGTCTCAAAAATAAATAAATAAATAAATAAAAGTTGAATCACAACACCTTCCTCTGAAAGGTTGTAGTGATGTTTAAAAGGAGATAATATCCCGGCCGGGCGCGGTGGCTCAAGCCTGTAATCCCAGCACTTTGGGAGGCCGAGACGGGCGGATCACGAGGTCAGAAGATTGAGACCATCCTGGCTAACACGGTGAAACCCCGTCTCTACTAAAAAATACAAAAAACTAGCCGGGCGAGGTGGTGGGCGCCTGTAGTCCCAGCTACTTGGGAGGCTGAGGCAGGAGAATGGCGTAAACCCAGGACGCGGAGTTTGCAGTGAGCTGAGATCGTGCCACTGCACTCCAGCCTGGGCGACAGAGCGAGACTCCATCTCAAAAAAAAAAAAAAAA
>NW_016811706.1:1071369-1093989 GCF_001698545.2 Rhinopithecus bieti
AAAATAAAATAAAATAAAATAAAATAAAATAAAATAAAATAAAATAAAATAAATGAGATAATAGGCTGGGTGGGTCACGCCTTGTAATCCGAGCACTTTGGGAGTCCCAGCACTTTGAGGGTAGGAGTTCGAGATCAGCCTGGGTAACATGGCTGAGATAACGACTATACAGTGAATGGCACATAGTAAATGGTTAGCTAATGTTTGACTCAGTCCCACTCTTCAGTGATCCTTGTGGGCATTTCTTCACAAAGTTGCAGGGTATTTCTGTAGTCCTCTCTCCAGTATTTTTCAGTATTTGTTCTAGCACACACTAGGCCTTCCATAAAAATGATGGAGTGAAAACCCCTGGCGGCGGGAAACCGGGGTGGGGGTGTGGGGAGGGGCACCTCAACGCAAACACACAGAAAATGCCACCGCAGAACATCGGTTACTGGGCAGAGGTACCTTTCAGAACCCCTAGGGTGCCCTCACATCCTGCCTGGCTGGCCTGATTCAAATGGTTCATTTAACCAAGGTCAAACTAACATCTTGGCTGCTACTAAAATCCAGGAACCGTCACTTTTCCCAGATAAGAGAGACAGTTGCTCAGTTAGAATCGGCAGCGGTAGGCCCAAAAGATCCCGCCTTCCTCCACAGGGCGAGCCTATCAGCGCTCCTCCAGCGATGAGCGGCAGCTCTCCAGGAGCCAATGAGTTCCTCCCCATGGAAGGAACCCGCCCACCCCTTGTGTCGTCACCAGATCTCTTAAAAAGATGGAACCTCAGCGGCGCTTCCTCGTAGCAAGCCTAGTGGCGGGTGTTTGCGTTGAAACGTGAGCGCGACCCGACCTTAAAGGGAAGGGAGCAAAGGAAGGACAGAGCCCTTTAAAACGAGGCGGGTGGTGCCTGCCCCTTTAAGGGTGGGGCATCCGGACGGCTGTATCTGAGCCCCAGACTGCCCCGAGTTTCTGTTGCAGGCTGCGAGGAAAGGCTCCTACACTGGGTCCGGGTGCTCGGCGGCGGCGGCTTCCTCCCCGCTTGTCCTCCCCGGGCCCGGAGGCACCCCGGCTCCAGTCATGCTGAGCAGAGTATGGAAGCACCTGACTACGAAGTGCTATCCGTGCGAGAACAGCTATTCCACGAGAGGATCCGCGAGTGCATTGTGAGTGCGGGGCCCCGGCGGGGAGAAGCGGGGGTTGCGGGAGAGGGGTGGGTTGGGGTCCGAGCCCACCTGGTCTCAGAGCGCCGTCAAATCATGCCTGGGCCAGCGGTGGGCGACGGAGGCCTCCATCCGGGAAGAAGGGCGGGTGCCCGGCTAGAGATCCCCTAGATGGGATCAGCTGGGTCCCTGAGCGGTAAACAAAGGCCGTCGTTTCCGTTCCTCCCCAACACGCCCCTCCCTGCCCCTCCCTCCCACCCCTCACCCAGCCCGTCTGAGAGCCTGCGGAGTCCGCCTTAGTCTGATAATAGGGGAAGGATGGGTTTGCTTCTCAAACGGGGTTGAGGGCAAACCCAGCTGACGTTGGATGAAGGGGAGAAATCGTCACTCTGAGCTTGATTCCAGAAAAGAGGGGAGGTGTAGGGATGGCAGACAGGAGGAACCTGGGGACTTGGCGGGTCATCTCCTGCTTTGGAAGAAAGGAGTCTTACTAGGGTGGATCCTAATATGTAGAGATGAGGAACAACCAAGTATCCAAGTATCCCCCCGTCTTTCTTCTTTCTCATTAGTGTTTGTTTGAAACCCTGCAAGGCTGGGTTCCCAGCCTCTCAGCTATTCCGGGGTTTCCCCAGTAAGTTGTCCTCCCAGGGCTTCAGAGGGTATCTGGCTGCTGTTCCTTACGCCATCCCTGCCACTTAGAGCGGCAGCTGAACCAGCCGCAGAGAAGTGGGCTCCTCAATTCTGGGGTAGGGGTACCCAGTGGAGCTTAGGGAGTCATATCTTCTTCAGCCTTGCTTTGAATTCTTACCTCTCTCCTTTCTCCTCTGTTTCCTTCTCCAGAGCTCCCCAGGGCAACCCTCATCTCCAAATAGTAAATGGAAAGGGAATGGTTTGGGAAAACAGAAAGAAATGTTAGTAAGTGGGGGAACCCAGTGTTGGGGTCATTCCCTTCATTTTTCTCAGGCTGGGCTCTAGCCAGCCCTGGGCAGCCTATTGGAGGTAGGGTAAATTGAGCCAGGACATAATTAGGTCTGCTCTTATCTGTGAGGACAGGAAAGTATATTAGTCTGAGTGTGCAACTCCAGTAGAAGTTTGCTTTCGGCAAGCCTTCCTTGTGTGTTTCTTGGTGGACAGTCCACATGGTGGGTTGGGCATATTGCAGAGGCACAGCCAGGTCTTGAGACAGTGTCAGGCAGGAGGCTCACATTCCTAGAGAACAGGGAGGGATGAGACCTTGGACAGAAGCAGCCTCCTGGATGTCTCCCCCATCCTTTAGTCCCATGAGCTGAGAACATCGGTGCTGGCTAAGGGTAGCCTGAAGATTTATGGTGCCTCCCCCACCTGGCTCTCATCCAGGGGCTGAAGCGCAACCTAGCCTCTTGGAACTGCGTGGAACTCCAGCCTGACCTTTTGAGCCCTCCCACCTTCCTGGCTATTACGCAAGCCCAGGGCAGAACACAGGCTGTAAAAATCTTGCAGCTACAATCTGAGTGGCTCCTTCTATTCTGCTTCCCTAATGTCAAAAGCTATGACTTTGTTCTAGATCGATGGCTCTCCTGCATCTCTGTGGATTCTTTCCTCGTATAGATAACTGTATGTGTATTCCCTGTGGGGTCACCCCTTTCTGGAGACTGGAAGACCCATGAGACTGATCCTGTCTTCTTGGCATATCTCAAACACAATAACTTCTTTTCTTGATACTCTCTGGCCCTTTTTTTTTGAGACCTGGTCTCACTCTGTCGCCCAGGCTGGAGCGCAGTCGCATGATCTTTGCTCACTGCAACCTCCGCCTCCCAGGTTCTAGTGATTCTTGTGCCTCAGCCTCCCGAGCAGGTGGGATTACAGGCACCTGCCACCACACACAGTTTTGTTTTGTTTTTTTTTTTTTTTTTTTTTGAGACTGAGTCTCTGTCGCCAGGCTGGAGTAAAGTGGCACAATTTCGGCTCACTGCAACCTCCGCCTCCTGGGTTCAAGCAATTCTCCTGCCTCAGCCTCTCGAGTAGCTGAGACTACAGGTGCATGCCACCACGCCTGGCTAATTTTTGTATTTTTAGTAGAGATGGGGTTTCACCATGTTGGCCAGGATGGCCTCGATCTCTTGACCACGTGATCCTCCCGCACTGGCCTCCAAAAGTGCTGGGATTATAGGCATGAGCCACTACGCCCAGCCAATTTTTGTAATTTTTTGTTTGTTTGTTTTTGAGACGGAGTCTTGCTCTGTCACCCAGGCTAGAGTGCAGTGGTGCAATCACGGCTCGCTGCAACCTCCACCTCCCGAATTCAATTGATTCTCCTGCCTCAGCCTCCTGAGTAGCTGGGATTACAGGCACGTACCACCACACTCAGCTAATGTTTGTATTTTTAGTAGAGACGAGGGGTTCCACTGTGTTGGTTAGGCTGGTCTCGAACTCCTGACCTCATGATCCTCCCACCTCGGCCTGCCAAAGTACTGGGATTACAGGCGTGAGCCTCCGTGCTCAGCCCAATTTTTGTATTTTTAGTAAAGACAGGGTTTCACCATGTTGGCCAGGCTGGTCTCAAACTCCTGACGTCAATTGATTCACCTGCCTTGGCCTCCCAAAGTGCTGGAATTACAGGCGTGAGCCACTGTGCCTGGTCGAGATTCTCTGTTCTTGATTATAGAGCCAAGCTGGCCAATGACTCCTCCTCTGGGCAGTAGAAGCTTACTTGGAGTAGAGTAGGAATGAATATGCAGATTAACGTGGCCGAGTTCCGCCATCACTGTCACTTGGCAGTCTAGCCAACTGTAGAAACACTAGATATTGGGCCCTAGCTAAAGCCCACTGTTAGGGGTAGAGGATTAAATGAGGCTCTGGTTTGGCCCAGCAGACCTGATCTTTCAGGCCCCTGAATAAGCATGGAATAGAAGTTGTGACTTGGTCTAGAAACATGACACCTACTTTGGGTCAAGGCACCAGTGTGGGTGGAGGTAGGAGGGTAGGGTAGTGATGGGGTGCCAGGACAATGCAGACATCTTCCTCCCCTCAAACCTGCTTCCCTTCCCAATAATGTGCTCAGAGTAAATTCCCTCTGGTTCTGTAACTGGTTTGAAATGTGTGTGCTTGTGCATTTCTAGGAGTTTTCTTTGCCCATTTACCAACCAGAGTTGGGCTGAAGCTACTTTCTCCCAGTGAAGTCCTTGTAGGGCTGGGCATGGTACTGTTTCCCCAGGTGCATGGGGCAGCCCCTGTCTGGCCCTTCTTCGAGGCCCCTGGGGCTCTGACTAGAAGGAAGTACTTGGGGGATCAGAACAGAATATACTTCCAGATGAAACCCCTGGAAGTATGGAGCCTTATCTTAAGGAAGTAATGGCCATGGAATTAACAGAGAGGCCCTTGGCTGTGGAATATGCTAAAGGTTAGAGCTTCTCATCCCAGCTCACATTCTGCTACAGATCTCAACACTTCTGTTTGCAACACTGTACATCCTCTGCCACATCTTCCTGACCCGCTTTAAGAAGCCTGCTGAGTTCACCACAGGTACTGTGATTTCCCTCCCTCCTGCCAGAGTTCCATTTGCCATGGACCAGCCTCAGGGGAATGGGCCTATGGCGCCCACTGGGAAAGGAGCAGTGGCTGTGTGGGGCTGTTCTGGATCCTTTGCCTCTTCAGCCTCCCTTTCTGCACAGACAGGGGCAAGGGCAGCTAGATGGAAGTGTCTTCTGGGCAAGTCATATAACATTTCTGATCTTCAGTTTCATCCTACAAAATGGGCATAGCAATGTCTACCTACTCCATTGTGTGGACCAAAGGAGATGGTTAATGTGAAAGCCCTTTGTGAACCTGAAGTGAGCAACTGCCGGGTGATTGTCATTACGGGCACAGTCTCTGTGTCATCTTCTCTCCTAGTGCTCCCACAGCCAGGACCAGAGACCTCCCTGATGACTGGGGCACCTGGTGATGGTGGCCTTTCTCTTTATGGGGAGTCAGAGTATGCTCAGATTGCAGCTTTCCTTCCCTAGACATTGTGTAATTGGAGGTGGGGGCACACTTGCCCCAGTTTCTAGCCCCAGCCTTTCCCCCTCTCAGGATGGCTCAGGATGAGTCCCCACCCAACAAGGCAGCTACCCTAGAGTAATTCCCTTGGGGACCTTCTCTGTGAATCTCCCTTCCCCCTCTTCTTTTCCCTTTCCTAGACCCAGCCACTGATGTAACCAACCTCACAGACTAGTTGTTTATTATATTAATATTTTGAGCATATAAAGAGGAACCTGTGATGGGAGAGATCTAGGGAGGAGGAAAGAAGTATAGGAATGTCTGGCCTGCATTCTCTTACCTGGGACCACTGATTTTTAAGCTGCCACCTTGACTGCAGAATAGGCTATGGAGTTCATAATGTGTGGTCTCCTGGAGCCTTCTGTTCAGCTCTGCCTTCTTTGAGGGGGCAGGGATGGGGCGGGGAGCACATTGTAATACTTACGGCCTCAGAACTGCCCCCTGATGTCCTGCCTCTTCCCCGTGCCTCTGTCTCTTACAGTGGATGATGAAGATGCCACAGTCAACAAGATTGCGTAAGTGTCCCTGCCTCAGCACCTAACACCAGTGGTCTTTAGGAACTGGGATCTAGGGAGGCCTAGAGCTGGAGGGAGAAGGGGGAAGTCTCACACAGTGAAGACAGAGTTTCTTTTTCCACCCCATTTCTGGCTTCCGGCTTTACCTCACCCTGGGGACGCTCAGAAAAGCTGCTGTTCCTGTCTTCCTGGTTAGGCCAGGAGCTTGTGGGAGCCTCATGGCCAGGAACATCCACTGGGGCCTGAGTCACCAGAAATGGCTCCAGCTTGGCTTCACCTCCCAGCAACCAGAGTGGGGATGCAGATTGATGGAAAAGGAGCAGGGTGTGGGGAAGATGGGAACCCCTGAGGGAGGGGCATGCTTGGTTCTGAGAGGAAGGCCCATATTCCAGGCTGCCAATGTTCACTAGCACATACAGAGAAAGATGGAGAGATGACTCCTCTGAGTCAGTAGATCAGAAGGCAGCCCTCCACCCTTGATGGACCAACGAGATAGAAGTGCCCCTCTTCAGTGTATGCAGCCCAGGGCATAGACCTTGGCTATGAAGCTAGGTTTCAGTTTCCCCTTGTCCTCCTTTGCCCTCATGCCTTTGTGCGGGGCATAGCCACATGGGATGACCCTGTGCTTATCTGGGCAAAAAGAAGTAAGCTCAGAAATCCATATCCCTGAGTAAAGAAGAGAAGCCAGGCCCCCTAGCTTTGGTATCCTACCTGGCATAACTTATAGGCATGTATGGGAGGACCACATTCCTGGGGACAGCTGGGTATGTGACATGGCAGGTGACCAGCTTCCCATGAATGCCCGAAGCTGTGCCCATCCCATGAGCTGGGGCTTCCCTGGAGGTAAAGGGCTAGGGCGGGCCGGCAGTGGGTAGAACCCCAGCTGGACGGCTCCTTCCTTAGCTCTGTCATTGCTACGGCTGATTGTGGAAGCCACAGGTGCCCTCAGGACAAATGGAACTTCTCCAGCACAGCGTAGTGAGTGCTGAGCTAAGCAAGGACACTCTCCCCTTCTCTGCCCAGGCTCGAGCTGTGCACCTTTACCCTGGCAATTGCCCTGGGTGCTGTCCTGCTCCTGCCCTTCTCCATCATCAGCAATGAGGTGCTACTCTCCTTGCCTCGGAACTACTACATCCAGTGGCTCAACGGCTCCCTCATCCATGGTTTGTGGCTCCTAGAGGCAGCTTGGGGTGGGGATAGGGAGCAGAGAGCAGATAGAGTCGGGCAGACTCAGGCAGCTGTGGGCCAATCAGTCATGTGTCGCACCTTCCCTCTCCGCTTCTCCTGCAAATGGTCAGTCTCCTGTCAGTTGCCCCTCCCTTTACTGACCATCTCTGCTTTTCCTTTTTTGCTCTAGGCCTCTGGAACCTTGTTTTTCTCTTCTCCAACCTGTCCCTCATCTTCCTCATGCCCTTTGCATATTTCTTCACTGAGTCCGAGGGCTTTGCTGGCTCCAGAAAGGTAAGTAGGGGATATGTATCCAGGCAGGAAACGGAATTCCACACACATGGTTCAACTGAAGAGATTTTAATAAAGAGGCTATTTGCAGAGGTTTAGTTAAAGGAAGTTTGAGGCTCTAGTGACAGTAGGAAGTCATTACCACCCTTAGGCCTGTAGAGACAAAGGGAGGAAATAGTTTCTAGAACCCACTAATAGCTGAAGCCAGGGATGTGAAGCTGCCCAGAGAGGAGCTGTTGTCTTAGTGTCATAATCACTGCCAAAACCATGGTGGCAGATGTGGGAGGACTCACAGGAAACATACCCTCACCCCTTTTCTACCTTCCATTCTGCTGTTGGATGCGAAACTAGAGGGCAAAGAGCTTGTGGGATGCAGACCTCAGAGGTCAGCCTCCCAGAGCAGACAACAACAAGGAATGGGTCTGGGAAAAGGAGATGCAAATGAAGAACACCTGGTATGTGGGGTGACCTTAGACTGGGGAGTGGGAAGACAGAGCAACTTAGCAGAATAAGAGGGAAACCCTCTCTCTTACCTCCTGAATCCAGACCTCTCTGGTTCCCGCAGGCTGGCCGCCATCTCCGATGTCTTTCCATCCCCACACTGCCCTGATGTTAACCTCCTTCACCTGTTGCCTCCTTCTGTAGGGTGTCCTGGGCCGGGTCTATGAGACAGTGGTGATGTTGATGCTCCTCACTCTGCTGGTGCTAGGTATGGTGTGGGTGGCATCAGCCATTGTGGATAACAACAAGGCCAGCAGAGAGTCACTCTATGGTGAGTGGCCCAGCTTCCTCCAGGCTGTGTGGCTTTTCAGTTGGCCCATGTCCATCTGCCTGGAATGACTGTAACCCACTAAAGTGGAAAAGGTTGGCACCTTCTCCCTTTGACTGAAGTTTCAAACTGATAGACATCTGGCCAAATCCAATTTGCAGAAATGTTTCATTGGCCTATGCAATGGTTTTTAAAATATATATTCTTCAGTTGCTAACATTTTAAATTGGGAGGTTTCATATTAATATCCAGATATCTAACTTTGCTTGACAAGGAGAAGATCTGGCTACATTAGTCCCTGGTGATGGGGGCCAAATAGCAGTTATACCCTTTAGTTAGGGGTTAGGATCTCCAGTTTGTTATAGGCCCTGCCATTCCCTCTTCTGCTGATGCTGGCCGGCTTTCTTCATTTGTATTACTTGCCTAACCCCTGTGGGGACTGTGCCCTTGTCTAGACTCTGAGGCCTGTCAGCCCCCAGTAAGCAAGAAGAGATGAGCTGACACCCCTCTTTTTTTTTTATCCTTAGACTTCTGGGAGTACTATCTCCCCTACCTCTACTCATGCATCTCCTTCCTTGGGGTTCTGCTGCTCCTGGGTGAGTGTACAGGGTCTGGGAGGGAATGGGTAGGGTCCTTGGACCAGAGTAACCAGGCTGGAAGGAGGGGGAATGGAGGGGCATGTTAGTTAGGCAAGGGGTGGAGAGCAGGGTCTGGCAGGTGACTGGCTCTTGTTCTCACAGTGTGTACTCCACTGGGTCTCGCCCGCATGTTCTCCGTCACTGGGAAGCTGCTGGTCAAGCCCCGGGTATGTGGTATTCCTTGCTCTTTGATCCTGCAGGGTGAGCTTCCTGCAGAGCTGGAACCAAACAATGAAACCCACAGAGTGGTGAATGAGGGTTTGGGGGAGGCCTGAGACTAGGGAGCCCTGGGAAGAACAGGGTTCTCCTGGGGCCTTTGGGTCAGGGAGCCTCTGAAAGTTAGTCTCTTCCTTTCCCCTGCCCCTAGTTGCTGGAAGACCTGGAGGAGCAGCTGTACTGCTCAGCCTTTGAGGAGGCAGCCCTGACCCGCAGGATCTGTAGTGAGTTGCAGTTCTTCCCTGATGGGGTGGTGGGCTTGGCCTGGGCAGAGACTGCCCGACTTGGGAGCAACACCATCTTCTCTGCCCTCAGATCCTACTTCCTGCTGGCTGCCTTTAGACATGGAGCTGCTACACAGACAGCTCCTGGCTCTGCAGACACAGAGGGTCCTGCTGGGTATGTGGGTTGGTAGGGCTTGGGATACCTGGGTTTCCCCAAGGAGAGTAGCCCCTGGTTCCAGGTGCTTGCTGACAGCCTCCCATCCCTGCACAGAGAAGCGGCGGAAGGCTTCAGCCTGGCAACGGAACCTGGGCTACCCCCTGGCTATGCTGTGCTTGCTGGTGCTGACGGTGGGTATACCAGCCCTAGAGGTGGGGAGTGGACCCTCAGTACTCGAGGCCTTCTCAGGGAGAGGGGAGGCGATGAGGGGACCTGGTTATCATCAGTAATAGTGGTTGCTTCTCACTGAGTGCCTGCTTTTATGTCCTGCCTGTGCTGAGCACAAATGTTGAGCACATCAATCCTCATTTTGTAGATGAAGAGACAGAGTTGAGTGACTTGCCCAAGGTCACACAGGACCAGTGAGTAGTTGTGCAGGTTTGCCCTGGCATGAGAATAAGCAGTCGATTCCCCTATGGACTCAAGAATATATCTTATCAGTTGGAAGAAGAGAGATGCCTTTTGCTATTTATCCTTTTTGCAATCCATCCACCTAGAGGAGATGTATCTTATAATGTCCTCAAAGGCACTCTGTTGCTAATAACAGCTTTGATGAGGTCCCATACAGCTCATTGGAAGCGGAGCTAGTCTTGGAAACTGGAAATGTTGGACCAGAGTCTCTGCCCATTCCTTTAGCTCTGGGTCGAGCTGTGGTCTGGGGTGGGATGGGAGTCTGACCTTGCCTCACACAGGGCCTGTCTGTGCTCATTGTGGCCATCCACATCCTGGAGCTGCTCATCGATGAGGCTGCCATGCCCCGAGGCATGCAGGTACCAGGCTGCCCTCCCACCATATCCTTTGGGGAGGGCCTAAGAACAGCTGGGGAGAGGAGGCAGAAGCTGAGGACAGTGGGAAGGCTGGGTGCCGGGTAGTGCTGATGGTGGGGAATGCTCACAGTGACACTGCCCCACTCCTCAGGGTGCCTCCTTAGGCCAGGTCTCCTTCTCCAAGCTGGGCTCCTTTGGTGCCGTCGTTCAGGTTGTACTCATCTTGTATCCTTCTGGAATACAAAAACCTGTCTCCTGGGACTCTAGACAGCACTTCTTGGACTTTGTCTCCTTTGGGACTCTAAGCAACACTGATGGGAAATGGGGCAAGTTTTCATCAACCTCGGGTTCAGAAAGAAGGAAAATACTTAATTTTGAAAGGAGAGCTGGTGGTTCAGTAGAATCTGATCAGAAGAAAATAAAAAAGAAGCCAGATGCAGTGGCTCACACAGTGCTAATCCTAGCACTTTGGGAGGCTGAGGCGGGTGGATTTCTTGAGCTTAGAATTTCAAGACTAGCCTGAGCAACATGGTGAAACCTGGTCTTTACAAAAAATACAAAAAATTAGCCGGGCGTGGTGGTGCGTGCTTGCATTCCCAGTTATGTGGGAGGCTGACGTGGGAAGATCGCTTGAGCCCAGAAGGTCAAGGCACTGGGAGCTGAAATCGCACCACTGCACTCCAGCCTGGGTGACAAAGTGAGATCCTGTCTCAAAAATAAATAAATAAATAAATAAATAAATAAATAAGCAAATAAACAAATAAAAAGTGGGCTGAGAGAGAGCTCTGTTCCCTTTGAGATGAGTTATTAATTCTTAGGAGCCAGCCAGTTCTTCCTTAATGCAGTGGCAGTTACCTAATGGTGTCCTCGGTTGTGGGCTTCTATAGCTCTCCACTCTTCCGGAGCCTGCGGCCCAGATGGCATGACACCGCCATGACGCAGGTAGCTGGGAGGGAGTAAGGGAAGCCTCCTGCGGGGTGTGGATGGGCACTAGGTGCCTGCAGCTCTTCCACCCTCACCACTCCTTTCCCTGCTTCCACCCAGATAATTGGGAACTGTGTCTGTCTCCTGGTCCTAAGCTCAGCGCTTCCTGTCTTCTCTCGAACCCTAGGTAAGTACTGAAAGGAGGAAATAAAGGAATTGGGTTTTTTTGAGTACTTACTGATGTAAAGCAGGCACTTTATTTACATGCTTTCTCTAATTCCCACAACAAACCCGTGAGTAGGTATTATCCGCATTATACAGATGAGGAAAGCGAGGCTCTTTAAAGTGCCTACACTGAGCTTCAGGGTACTGTTGCCGCAAAGTACATACTTTTTTTTTTTTTTTTTTTTTTTTTGAGACGGAGTCTTGCTCTGTCGCCCAGGCTGGAGTGCAGTGGCCGGATCTCAGCTCACTGCAAGCTCCGCCTCCTGGGTTCACGCCATTCTCCTGCGTCAGCCTCCCGAGTAGCTGGGAATACAGGCGCTCGCCACCTCGCCCAGCTAGTTTTTTGTATTTTTTTAGTAGAGACGGGGTTTCACCATGTTAGCCAGGATGGTCTCGATTTCCTGACCTCGTGATCCGCCCGCCTCGGCCTCCCAAAGTGCTGGGATTACAGGCGTGAGCCACCGCGCCCAGCGCAAAGTACATACTTTTTACATTTGCTACTGCCTCTCTCATTTACTTCTACTTTTGGTCGGGGAGCACACTTTTTTCTAAATCTTTCTCCTGGGTGAGTAATCTAGTAAATGTGCCTATTTGAAAAATGATGAACAGAGAAGCTACCTGATTGACCCAGATTATACAGCTAGTTTGAGGCAAAGTCAAGTCAGTCTAGGACCCTTGTCTCCTGAACCCCAGGCTAGTGCTTTCTCTACACTGGGGTGTCAGATAATATACTCATTCCTTCTCCTGCCTTGAAAGCTATATCTATAATTAACTGGTTAAAAAGTTCAAGAGTGGCTGGGCGCAGTGACTTGTGCCTGTAATCCCAGTACTTTGGGAGGCCAAGGCGGGCGGATCACCTGAGGCTGGGATTTCGAGACCAGCCTGACCAACATGGAGAAACCCCGTGTCTACTAAAAATACAAAATTAGCCAGGCGTGGTGGCGCATGCCTGTAGTCCCAGCTACTCAGGAAGCTGAGGCAGGAGAATCACTTGAACCCAGGAGGCAAAGGTTGCAGTGAGCTGAGCTCGTGCCATGCACTCCAGCCTGGGCAACAAGAGCGAATCTTCATCTCAAAAAAAAAAAAAAAAAGTTCGAGAATGTAACTAGTTCACCCCAAGGTAGTATGTGAGCTGCAGAGGTAACAACCGCCCTCCTACCTCCCCCTAAATACCACATCACCCTCTGTGTTTTATATATGATTTCATATTTAAATCAGTTCTGGGGCCAGGCCTGGTGGCTCACGTCTGTAATCCCACACTTTGGGAGGCCAAGGTGGACGGATTGGCTTGAGGCCAGGAGTTCAAGACCAGGCTAGCCAACATGGTGAAACCCCATCTTTATGAAAAATTTAAAAATTAGCCAGGTATGGTGGCACATGCCTGTAATCCCAGCTGGGGTGTGAGAATTGCTGAGCTTGGGAGGTAGCTGAGGCATGAGAATTGCTTGAGCTTGGGAGGTGGAGGTTGCAGCGAGCCAAGATGGTACCACTGCACTCCAGCCTGGGTGACAGAGCAAGACCCTGTCTCAGAACAACAACAAAAAAGGCCGGGCGCGGTGGCTCAAGCCTGTAATCCCAGCACTTTGGGAGGCCGAGATGGGCGGATCACAAGGTCAGGAAATCGAGACCATCCTGGCTAACACGGTGAAACCCCGTCTCTACTAAAAAATACAAAAAACTAGCCAGGCGAGGTGGCGGGCGTCTGTACGTCCCAGCTACTCAACGGCACCTGAGGCAGCGCCCTCATGAGAATGCGCATAAACCTGGGGAGGCCCGGAGCTTGCAGGTTGAGGGCTGAGCATCGGCCACTGCACTCCAGCCTGGGCGGACCGATTGCGAGACTCCTTCTCAAAAAAAAAAAAAAAAAAACAGCTGTGATCCAGGCACAGTGGTTCACGCCTGTAATCCCAGCACTTTGGGAGGCCAAAGTGGGAGGATCACTTGAGGCCAGGAGTCCTAGACCAGCTTGAGCAACATAGTGAGACCCCATCTCTACCCCCCCAAAAAAAAAGTGTTTTTGTTTTTTTTTTTAATTAGCACACCTATAGTCCTAGTTATGTGTGAGACGGAGGCAGGAGGGTTGCTTGGGCCCAGGAGTTTGAAGCTGCAGTGAACTAAGATTGTACAACTGCACTCCAACCTGGGCAACAGAGCAAGATCCTGTCTTAAGACAAAACCAAATTAAACGAAACAAAAAACAGTTCTGTTTAATTCTTAACGTTATATTATTTCCACTCTACCATTTGTATTTATGCCAGGATAATTTGTAAGACAGTAGGCTTGTGGGTCTTCCAGTTAGTTCCTTTAGGTTGGATGCAGGTAAGAATATTTACAGGTGGGGAGCAGAGTTTTTTGATTTATGATAGTATTATGAGGGGCCCAGTAAATGTTAGAATAGTGCCTGGCACAGACAGTGCTTTATGTGTGTTGTCTCATTTAATTCTTAGGAAACTGAGGCACAGAAAATTTAAGGAAATTGCCCCAGATCACACAGCTAGTTAGTGGTGGAGTTGGGATATGAACCAAAGCAGCCTGATCAGTCTGAGCGGTCAGCAACCACACTGTTCTGTCTACTAAAAAAACTTGGTGAACTGCTTGCTCCAGGCCCAGGAACAGGTAGTAGGCCCTGGGAGTTCCTGGGAACACCGGTAGCCAGAGGAGGCCTCACTGGAGGAGAAGATACCAGACTCTGGAAGCGAAGTTGAAGCAAGCCTAGCTGCTGACACTTTGAACAGTCCCGAACTACTAGTCAGCTTGCGGAGTAGAATTGGGAGAGGCCAACCTATCAGTTGCAGTGTTGAAATGTGGCCACCAGGAGGCAGCACAAAGTTGGACTGGTAGCAGAAAAGGGCCTGGGGAGCCCACCTCTCATCCTGGCCTTTGTACTTCAGGGCTCACTCGCTTTGACCTGCTGGGTGACTTTGGACGCTTCAACTGGCTGGGCAATTTCTACATTGTGTTCCTCTACAACGCAGCCTTTGCAGGCCTCACCACACTCTGTCTGGTGAAGACCTTCACTGCAGCTGTGCGGGCAGAGCTGATCCGGGCCTTCGGTGAGAGGGAGTGAGGGTGCAGGCTGTTGGGGGGTAGTAGTTATCTAGGACACTCTGGATCACGGGTCACCCCGTCACCCCAGCAGGGGAGAGGGTGTGCTTGCTGCTTTGTGGGTAACATACCTCATCCACACATTCTGTGGCTTGGCTGTCTGATCCCTAACGGACTGGACCTTTGACCTGCTTTTGACTGCCCATCTCCTCCTCTTCTCCAGGGTTGGACAGACTGCCACTGCCCGTCTCTGGTTTCCCCCGGGCATCTAGGAAGACCCAGCACCAGTGACCTCCAGCTGGGGGTGGGAGGGAGAAAACTGGACACTGCCATCTGCTGCCTAGGCCTGGAGGGAAGCCCAAAGCTAGCTGGACCTCAGGACCTGGAATCTGAGAGGGTGGGTGGCAGAGGGGAGCAGAGCCATCTGCACTGTTGCATAATCTGAGCCAGAGTTTGGGACCAGGACCTCCTGCTTTTCCATACTTAACTGTGGCCTCAGCATGGGGTAGAGCTGGGTGACTGGGTCTAGCCCCTGGTCCCAAATCTGTTTACACATCAATCTGCCTCACTGCTGTTCTGGGCCATGCCCATAGCCATGTTTACATGATTTGATGTGCAATAGGGTAGGGTGGGGACAGGGAAAGGACTGGGCCAGGCCAGGCTCGGGAGATAGATTGTCTCCCTTGGTTCTGGCCCAGCAGAGCCTAAGCACTGTGCTATCCTGGAGGGGCTTTGGACCACCTGAAAGACTAGGGATAGGAGGAGGCTTCACCCATCAGCAATAAAGTTGATCCCAGGATTTGCTTTGTTTTTTTTAAAGTGCCTGTCTCTGTGTGTATTTGAACAGCCTTGCTCCCACCAGTCCTGAGTCTGCCCAGTAAGAGAAGCAGAGGGGTCCTGCCCACCATCCTTTTCCTTCCCCTTCATCTATATTACTAGCATCCTTTGGGGACTTGGATCTGGTGTTAGGCCATGCAGTTGGGCAGTGGAAAACTCCTCCATCCTCAGCCTTGCTTAAAGCTGGCTTGTCCCCTGACTCCTTATATCCATGGCCTTAGGACATGGGCATAGGAGTAGGATAACCTCCCCCGGTACACTCACACCTTCAGCCCTGTCCTCCTTGGCTTAACTATTGGATATAGAGTAAAATAAGTGGCTGGCTGACAAGGATTTTCATTTCCTACCTGAGAGAAGAACCTGGCTTTTTACTAGAGGTCATCAGTTTCTTGAAGAGCCCATGTGCTATGCTGCTGGTAAGAGCACAAAACTTAGAGTTATACAGATTGTGTATTGCACAAGTTCCAGGGATACCATTCACCTCATAGTCATTGTATGGATAGTTACTATGATAGTTTTCTCATAAAAGTCGGGCATCTTGAGGAAGGGGTGCTTTTTTCTTTTCTTTTTTCTCTTTTCTTGTGAGACAAGATCTGGCTCTATCACCCAGGCTGGAGTGCAGTGGTATAGTCTCAGCTCACTGCAACCTCCACATTCTGGGCTCAAGCCATTCTTCCAGCTCGGGCTCCAGAATAGCTAGGACAACAAACATATGCTACCATGCGTGGCTAATTTTTGTATTTTTAGTAGAGATGGGGTTTTGCCATGTTGCCTAGGCTGGTCTTGAACTCCTGAGCTCAAGCGATCCACCTGCCTTGGCCTCCCAAAATGATGAGATTACAGAGGTGAGCCACGACACCCAGCCATCTTTTTTTTTGGGGGGGGGTCTCTCTGTGTCACCCAGATTAGAGTGCAGTGGCATGATCTTAGATCACTACAACCTTGAACTCTTGGACCCAAGTGATCCTCCTTCCTCAGTCTCCTGAGTACCTAAGACTACAGGCATGTACCACCATCACCCACTAATTATTATTTTTTTTTTTGAAATGGGGTCTCACTATGTTGACCAGGTTGGTCTTCAACTCATGGCCTCAAGCAGTCTTTGCCTCAGCCTCCCAAAGTGTTGGGATTACAGGAGTGAGCCACTGTGCCTGGCCTGGTTTTTTTCTAATGTACGCTAAGTTGCTATGAGTACTAGCCATAGAGTGGGGTGAGGGGAGAGTGAGTATGAAACACAAAGTGTAGATTCCACAAATACTTGCAGAGCACCCTTCTGTAGAGTAGGCACTTAACCTTGGAGATGCATGATAAATATGTGTGTGCTTAAGATTGCTTTGTCTAGTAAGGTGCCAAATAATTCTAATACTGTTCTACCACTGCAGTTAAGTACTGGTTCTTGAGGGAACACAGGTGGGCAGTGTTGGGACATCAAGGAAGGCTTCTTGAAGAAATGACTTCTGAACAAAAGAAATTGGATATGGTGCCTCTGAGATGAGATCTGAGTGGCTGAAAATGGAGCCCCGGGAGTCCAGAGAGGGAGAAAGCTGGAGAAGTGCCTAGATGGACAGTTAAGGGAAGTGATCCTCACCTCTTACAAAGACTTTTGAATGTCCACTGCCCTTCAGCAGCTTCCAACCGGCAGGTTATTCATTTGAAAAGCAGCAGCTATTAGATGCCTGGCAAAGAAGAGAAGGGGAAAAAAGTTGGAAGTCCTAAACCAGACAATAAGTACCAAGCTCTGTCCCTGGTTCTGGGGAAGTTCCAAAGGAGATTGTAAAGTTAGTAGAGAAATGGGCCTCTGGTATCCTCACCTCCCAGTCCTGCTTAATGCTGAGTGTGAGGAGAGATGGAAGTTGGGGAGATCTGCGGAGGACCACAGAGAAGGGAGGCTCTGGTTGTCTGCCCAAAGGGCTTGGCTGGTCTTGGGCAGAAATTGGAACCCATACTTCCTGGATGACAGCGGAGGGCATGGCCTGCCAGGGTAGGCTTTGAGAGAGCAAAAATTCCAATTCGAGTATCAGAGGACGGTGGTGTGGTTCCAAGTTTAGGCTTGGAGGTAGAAAGATGTTTAGGCAGCCAAGGACTGTAAAGCTACAAGGATTTCCTAGGCAGGTGTTTGCCTGGTTTCCAGGATGGGACACACTTCAGTCGCAAAATGGACCAGCAGTGACCGGCTAGATCCCCCGCCCGGGTGAGAAGGGGTGGGACGATCTTGGGAGAAGGGCGGAGGGCGGGGCCAGGGGCCACTTAAGGCGGAGTCCGGAGTCCGGGAGTTCTGGCAGCACCAGAGTCCTGCAGCAGAGACGGGCTGGGCTGGCACTCACCCACGACCCTCCTTCCCTGCTATGATGGTTCGTCAGTAGCAGGTCCTAGACGCCCCCCCGCCCCCGGGGGGGCACGTGTGCAGAGCTAGCAGCAGCCAGGTGCACGGAGCCACAAGAGCTCTAGGGCACTCAGGGGGCAGCTCTGCCTGCTGCCCTCTCTGGTGCCTGTGGAGATGCCTAACTGACAGGAGAGTTAGTGAGGACAGGAACGCTCGCTCTTGGCCCAGGTCCGCTGTATCCATGGCTCTCCTGACCAATCTGCTGCCCCTGTGCTGCTTGGCACTTCTGGCGCTGCCAGCCCAGAGCTGCGGGCCGGGCCGGGGGCCGGTTGGCCGGCGCCGCTATGCGCGCAAGCAGCTCGTGCCGCTACTCTACAAGCAATTTGTGCCCGGCGTGCCCGAGCGGACCCTGGGCGCCAGTGGGCCTGCCGAGGGGAGGGTGGCAAGGGGCTCCGAGCGCTTCCGGGACCTCGTGCCCAACTACAACCCCGACATCATCTTCAAGGATGAGGAGAACAGTGGTGCGGACCGCCTGATGACGGAGGTAAGGAGGGCCTCTCACTACCTGAGCCAGGGCACTGCCAGCTCCTCCGTTTTCCTGTAGCAGCCCAGGAGGGTGAGTCCAGCTTCACCTACAGAGACTTTAGCCTTAAAGATCTTCCTTGTCACCAGCCCCGGGGGGAAAAAAATCCTTACTGGCTGGACAGAGTGGTTAGGAGGGATCCTGACTAGAAGAGTCTGGGATGGGGAGGGGAGGAGGGACTGACTAGTGAGAGTGAAGCTGGGAGAGGCAGCGAGGGCGGGGAAAGGAGGATGGCGGCAGGCGAGACGGGAAATGGCTGAGGCGTGGACCGGGGGTCAGCCACCCAGCTAGGCAGGAAGGGCTGGGGTGAGCTGGGGGCCAGGAGCTGGCTAGGCAGCAGACAGAAGCCTGGCTCCTGACCTGATTGTAGAAAAGCTCTGTGGGTCGAAAAGAAGAGACTGAAAAGGACTGGGACAGGGGTGGCCAAGGGTCAGGTCACCAGACCATGTACCTGAGGAGGGGCTGGGCAGAAATTGCTTTTGGCATGAGAAACGTCCTAGAACCAGGACACATCTATTCTAGGGTCTATCCTAGGGCTATCCTAGGGTCCAAACGACAATCTTGGGGTAAAAAGTCATCCTCAGTGAGAATAACAAATGGGCCCACCTGAGAATCAGAGGACTCCTAAGTCTTCCAAGCTCTGCCTATCTCAGGGGCTTTCCTTGGAATTACATAATTAAGATAAATTCAACTACCATTTTTGAGCACTGGAACTGAATCAGCCTAGAGTGAGGTGGGCAATGCCTTGGAAGAGAAGGACCACCTCTGGCCAGTGATTTATTTTTTATTTTTTGTAGAGATGAGGTCTTGCCATGTTGCCTAGGCTAGTCTTGAACTCCTGAGCTCAAGGGATCCTCTCGACTCGGCCTCCCAAAGTGCTGGGATTACAGGTGTGAGCCACTTCATCCAGCCTGGCCAGTGATCTTGAATGTTAAAACTGAAAGAAAACTTGGGAGATCACATTCCTCCAACCCTCCCCACCCTAACTGCCACCCTCATTTTACATCTGAGAGCTGGACTTTCCCCAGGAGGAAAAGCAATTTAAACTCTCACAATTTAAAGTGGCATAGCTGGGACTAGAATTCAGGACTCCTGATTCTAAGCCCTATATACTTTCCATTACACCACCTAATTGTGTATGGAGTGGGGAGGTGAGGGGAGAGGGAGGGGTACGGATTTCCTCTGATTAATTGCCATAGTTTTCCAGGTTACTTTGTTAGGAAAACCTGTCCAGGGGAGAAAGAATTCCTTTTGCTTCTGCCCTGAAGCCTTCCTCCTACCCAGAGATTGGAAAAGGGGCATTTCTTCTTTCCTCCTTGGCCGTGGAACATTGTGACCCTTTTCTCTGGTTGCCACCTGCAGCAGAGTGGGCAGAACAAGGGACAGGCTCAGGAGGGGCTCCGACAGGCCTGGGAGCCCCCTCAGTCTTGCTTATCTCCCACACCCTGGCTGCAAAAGGCCTCCATTGAGTTGGCTCTGCACTGGGCTGCTGCCCCCGCAGGTCAGGGCCTCGGGGCCTCCTTAGGGGACGAAACGACAAAGTTGGAAGGAGCTACCACTTTTCCTGTTTTTCCCCCACTCCCCAACTCTGCGGAGGTGGAGGCGACTAGAGAAGGAGAGGGGAAAAGTGTCCTTCTGTTAGGAGGAAACCAAGTCCGAGGTGAGAGGTCGGAGGGGAAAGAAAAAAAGGAAGCTGTCCCTCTGCGCCTCCTCCCGCGGTGTCCCTGCTATGGTGCGCGCCAAGGTCTCCCGCTCCCAGGCTGGAGCGGCCAAGATAACTGTGGTCTCACTCCCCCAGGTGCAGGCTTACAGCCGCAGCTTCTTTTCCTCTTCTCCACTCTCACCCTGCAGGGGGCTCCCCAGATCCGCGCAAGGATCCCGTTATTCTCAGGTGCTATTCTCACGCCCTTCTGGGCTGCATCTAGAGCAGAGATGGGAGAGATGGGGGCTCTCCGGACTGGCAGAGCCTTAGCTGGAACTGGGAAGACTGGCCACGCGGGGGGAGGGGACCTAGCCGGACGGAGCAGGGATGGGGGGCGCGGCTTTCTGCCCTTTCCTCTCCCTGAGCCGGGGCGGCTGAAAAGCGCCTTTGTGGCCGGAGCTGCTGAGTCCGCTTCTCCCTGCGCGTCCCCGGCCTGGGCTCAGGATTCTCGCTCGGTTAAGTCATCCCGGAGAATGGCCATTGTACTTCGCGCAACCCCCGCCACCCCAATCCTTTTTCCAGCAGCCTTGATCCCGCACAGCTCCTCTTGGGCACCTCTGTAGGGGGCACCCGGAGCACGAAGGGGTTAATGCTAGGGGCCGAAAGGAGGAGGAGGAAGGAAGGAAGGAAGCGATGCCCGGTGCCAGGGAAGGCAATGAAACAAAAGATGAATCAGGAGGAGGGAGGAGAGCCGGTGCCTGGGGCGGGGGCCAGGCTCAAACAGGGGCTCCCCGGGAGCAACCAGGCCCTCCCTGACCACGCTTCCATTCGCCCTCCCAACTCTGGCCTTCTCCCAGGTTAAGCCGCTGTGCCAGAACCAATAGGGGTGAGGGACGGGCATTAAAAATGGGGAAGGAGGTAGGTATGGGCATCCCCTCTCAACCTCAGAGGTGACCCCACAGTTCTCCAACAACGCCCTGGGAACGGAGTGCAGATTGGCGACTACCATCTACTCAGATTCTCATTTCTCCAGGACACTCAAAAGCTGGGAGGGGGAGGAGTGGGGCCGGAATAACAAAGAATCAACCGTCCTTTCCAGGTCCCTTTTGCCCCCAGGGCGGTGGTGGGGAGACTGACTCCTTTATTCCCCGCCAGCGTTGTAAGGAACGGGTGAACGCGTTGGCCATTGCGGTGATGAACATGTGGCCCGGAGTGCGCCTACGAGTGACTGAGGGCTGGGACGAGGACGGCCACCACGCTCAGGATTCACTCCACTACGAAGGCCGTGCTTTGGACATCACCACGTCTGACCGCGACCGCAACAAGTATGGGTTGCTGGCGCGCCTCGCAGTGGAAGCCGGCTTCGACTGGGTCTACTACGAGTCCCGCAACCACGTCCACGTGTCGGTCAAAGCTGGTACAGTAGGAGGAGGGTGGTAAAATCCGCCCAAAGGGGGCTCCCTCCGGGAAACTGAGTCTGCAGTAGTCCTGTTGCCACCCTAGGGGAGACCAAGCGGGCTTTAGTGTTGAAAAACACCCGTCCAGGGGCCGAGGCGGTGCCTCACGCCTCTAATCCCAGCACTTTGGGAGGCCAAGGCGGGAGGATAACTTGAGGTCAGGAGTTCGAGATCAGCCTGGCCAACATGGTGAAATCCCGTCTGTATTATAAATACAAAAATTAGTCCGGGGTGGTGGCGCATGCCTGTAATCCCAGCTACTCGTGAGACTGAGGCACGAGAATCGCTTGAACCCGGGAGGTAGAAGTTGCGGTGAGCCGAGATGCTGCCACTGCACTCCATCTACTGGGCGACAGAGGGAGACCCTATCTCAAAATAAATAAATAAATAAATAAATAAATAAATAAGAGAAGAAAAAGGAAAAGAAAAGAAAGAAAACCACCCTTCCTTTTCTGCCCAGGTTGGGGCCAGTCAGGTTAATGGGAAATTGTGTTGTCCAGGACTGGCGATGTCTGCGCTGGCCTTGAGACTCGGTACCATCATTCTGGAACCACTGGTCTTGATTCAATCCTCCCTGTGGTTGTTCCCTGCAGATAATTCACTGGCGGTCCGGGCGGGCGGCTGCTTTCCGGGAAATGCAACTGTGCGCCTGTGGAGCGGCGAGCGGAAGGGGCTGCGGGAACTGCACCGCGGAGACTGGGTTTTGGCTGCCGATGCGTCAGGCCGGGTGGTGCCCACGCCGGTGCTGCTCTTTCTGGACCGGGACTTGCAGCGCCGGGCTTCATTTGTGGCTGTGGAGACCGAGCGGCCCCCACGCAAACTGTTGCTCACACCCTGGCACCTGGTGTTTGCGGCTCGAGGGCCGGCGCCCTCGCCAGGCGACTTTGCACCAGTGTTCGCGCGCCGGCTACGCGCTGGGGATTCGGTGCTGGCGCCCGGCGGGGACGCGCTTCGGCCAACGCGCGTGGCCCGTGTGGCGCGGGAGGAAGCCGTGGGCGTGTTCGCGCCGCTCACAGCGCACGGGACGCTGCTGGTGAACGATGTCCTGGCCTCGTGCTACGCGGTTCTGGAGAGTCACCAGTGGGCGCACCGCGCTTTTGCCCCCTTGCGACTGCTGCACGCGCTAGGGGCGCTGCTCCCTGGCGGGGCCGTCCAGCCGACTGGCATGCATTGGTACTCTCGGCTCCTCTACCGCTTGGCAGAGGAGCTGCTGGGCTGAGCGTCCCAGGCATAGAAACCTCGAAGCGCCCGAGGAAACGAGGGCCTGCTGGCTGAGATGTGGGGGTGTGGGCAGCAGACGATGCCGACTGGAAGGGAGGGAGAGGGAGGGGGAGGGAGAAAATGGGGCTATGCCTGGCTTAGGGGCAACCTCGAACTTAGAGGAGGTGATCCCGGGTCCTAGGTAGGTGGAGCTGATGGTGCGCACTCCTTAAAGAGGACTTTTTAGGCTGGGCGCGGTGGCTCACGCCTGTAATCCTAGCACTTTGAGAGGCTGAGGCGGGTAGATCACGAGGTCAGGAGATTCAGACCATCCTGGCTAACACGATGAAACCCCGTCTCTACTAAAAATACAAAAAAAAAAAAAAAAAAAAAAAAAAAAAAAAAAAAAAAAAAAAAAAATAA
>NW_016811706.1:1094489-1111379 GCF_001698545.2 Rhinopithecus bieti
TATTTAGCCTCTCCCCAGTGCCTCAGCCCCACCCAATAATTTTATTTTATTTCTTATTTATAAATTGTAATATAATGGTTCCCTTGCCCAGCTTGCCAAGGTAAGGGGCTGGGGCATGGCATTAACACCGCCAGCCAGTCTGACATCTGACATTTTCCTACAAGGTGGGCTAATAAAGGGAAGGCTTTCAGGAGCTTACTGGAAAACACCTCCATTCAGAGGGTGATTCACCTCCAGAGAGGGGAAGAAAGGTGGCCAACCTGAGTTAACACCTTACTTCCGGCTTCCCCTCCTTCCTCAGCAGGGTCTTTGGGACCCTTTTCCTCCCTTCAGAAGGGGCATCCCAACCCATAAGCAACAGAGCCCACAAGAGTCGTACCCTTTTCCAGGCTGCTGTTTCCATCTCCCACCCAGAGAGGATCAGCATTTTGCTTCTGCGGCTGAAGGGGCCAGGGTTGTCCGGGGTGGGAAAGACTATGCACACCTCTTCTCTGTTTATAGGGGCTCCAGCAGGGGCTCAGGCCCTTATGAGTACTGATACTCAAAACATCTAGTCCCCTATTATTAGCCAGTAGTCCTGGTCCCCATCCTACCCTGGTGGCAGGGCCTGGATGAGGTGGATGTTTTTTCTGATATGCCACTGGGCCAACTGATGATCCATGGGAAACCTGGCTAATAACTTGGCAATCCTCACATACTCATGGCCTGTAAAAGGAAGGGGAGCATGGTAAGGGGCTGGAATATTTCCTTACTGAAGGGCTGCTCAGAGAGAGAGAATGGGTTAGGCCTGGGTGTATGTGGGGGAAGTAGATTCCCTAAACAAAGGCATATCAGCATTACAACCCAAGCTCCCCTCCTGATCGCTGGCCCTGATTGTTGTTTCTACTGGCTTGGTCTTCTGCGCCTCCTTCTCCCTCTCCCATTATCACCAGCTGTGCTTCCCTAGCCTGGGTGTTTTTGGAACCTTTAGGTTCCAACGCAGTAGACACCTGGAATCCAGGCAGGCGGGTGTCCCTGAGTTAGGAATGGAAGCTCAGGAGGAAGCTGGGCTGCTCCAGAAGGGAAGTGTCTTGGGTGGAGGTGAGGCAGGGAGGAGGAAATAGTCGGGGGTTGTTGGTACCATCCGGAGCTCACCCTTGTCAGTAGCAGAAGTGCGCTCCCACCGCACAGGGTCCCTGCTATACACCGCCCTCTGGTGGCCTTCAAGATAATTCTAGGCCTATGTATGTGGTTCTCTGAAACGGAAGGAAAGAGGTCTCAGACATGGAAGGGTGTACTGGACCTGCGCAAAGGAGCCTGCTCCCAGGAGGGGAGAGATGATGGGTGGGCCTTGTTAAACTGCCAGCGCTGAGCCACGCATATCAGGAGCTATCAAGGAGTCCACCTGCTTCTCCTTGGGAAAGTCCTTCCAAACCATGGCACTTTTACATCCCTCCTGCCTAGTTTAGCTCTGTGGTTCCTGGAAGCTGCAGATGCCCTACTAGTATACCTGTAGTAGCCCAGACTTCCTTACATATCAAAGTTGCCCCCTCATGTCCCTCACCCTCATGACCCTTGAGTTCAGTTGTCAAGGAAGTGAAAGCATAATAGAGTTCCAGGTAGTGCTTGATAAAGGCAATATTTGGAAGCAGGCCAAGTTTACCTTTGGTGTCCTTCCACCTACCACTGCCCTCAACCCACATTGGGGGTCTGTTGCCACCTTTGTTTTTCCGTGTCTCAGAAACACATCCCAAGCTGTGGACCTTTCCTACTTTCTAAACCTACCCTTGTCTCTTTTTATCAGATCTGGTGCCTTCCTGTCATGTCACCACAGGTGATGACAAATCTGATAAACGAATTAGTTTTCCTATGTTGATGGGCTCCTTGGCTTTACTGCCCTTCCCAGGTAATCAGGTAATGCATATATATACATGTATTTTTAAACAGACAGGATCTCGCTCTGTCGCCCATGCTGGAGTGCAGTGGTGCGACCTTGGCTCCCTGCAGCTTCAACCTCCTGGGCTCAAGCAATCCTCCCACCTCAGCCTCTCAGATAGCTGGGACTACAGGTGCACGCTGCTATGCCTGGCTAACGTTTGTATTTTTTGTAGAGACAGAGTCTTGTTACGTTGACCAGGCTGGTCTTGAACTCCTAGGCTCCTGCCTTCGCCCCACAAAGTGCTGGAATTACTGGTGTGAGCCCCTGTGCCCAGCAGTAATACATATATCTTACAGTTTTAAACTTTAACCATAAAATCATAATGGTGATGATTCCTAGCACTGTAATAAGTTAGCTAGGGAGAGGTTTCAGGACAAGGAGAACTCATTGGTTTCCCTTAAACTACATTCTGTAAGTAATTTTCTAGGCTTGAGGTTTACCTCTCAACCCGCACTTCCTCCCTTTATTATCTTTATTCCTTTGAGGCCCCTCCTAGCTCTCAAAAAAAAAAAAAATGCATGACTTGCGTTCAAGCAGCATCTCGGTGTAGCAGGTGGGCATATTCACTTCGCCATGCAGTACCTCCCAATTGCAACACATTTTACCATCAACAAAATAGGCAATGATGATTCAGCTTATAAGTCAGCTAGATCTGGGGATAATGATACCTCTGTGACAGGATGGTTGACAAGGATTGTGCTGGATGTGGAATAGGCACTCAGTAAATGTTTTCTATTCTTTGGCCACTTCTCCCTGACTTTGCTGCCTTCCGATTGCTTCTTTCCTCACCATTCCACTAAAAGCATCAGTCGTGCAAACTTTCTGGGGTTGTATCACAGCACTTTCAGAAGCTGGAGGTATACTAGCTGCATTTCTGTAGTAGTTCAGATTTCTTTACATATTGAAGTTGACTCTTCATGTCCCTCACCTTTGTGACCCTTGAGCTCAGTAGTCAAGGAGGTGAAAACATAATGGGGTCCCAGGTAGTGCCTGAGATTACTTTTCTGAAGAAGTATAATTAAAAGTAATCTTGTTTTGAGAATTTGTGAAGCATTTTGTGATCACCCTGGCAATACCTGTCTGCGTATTGAGAAATCAGAGTTGAGAACCACTGCCTAAAGGTTTCAGGTGACCTGTGTATCTGCCCAGAATCCAGTCTTTTATTCCTTCTTTCCTTCCCTCAAGCAGGATTTACTGAACATCTGCAGCCTAGCCCTGTATTCCCCACTGAAAAACACAAAAGGTTAACAAACAGCTTCTTCCCTGGGGAAGTAGACATAAACACAGAAAATATTTAACATTGTTACTTAATTTGGCTGAGTTGAACCGGTGGTAAATGCCATATTAGTACAGAGAAGGCCTTGAGGAGAAAGGAGGGCCTGATTCGGATGTTGAAGCATGTGTAGGCGGAGGAGACTGGAAAGGGCATTCCAGGCAGAAGGAACATCATGAGCAAGGACTCAGAATCTGAGATGAAGCTGTGCAACTTATTTAGAGCAGAAGACTGGAAATGTAACAATATGTAGCTAATGGTTACTGAGAATTTAAGATATGCCAGGCCCTGCTCTGATATTTTACCTGCATTTTCTTTTCCCCCCTTCCCCTTCCCTTCCCTTTTTTTCTTTCTTTCTTTCGAGTTTCATTCTTATTGCCCAGGCTGGAGTGCAGTAGCATGATCTCGGCTCACTGCAGCCTCTGCCTCCAGGGTTCAAGTGATTTTCCTGCCTCAGCCTCCTGAGTAGCTGGGATTACAGGTGCCTGCCACCATGTCCGGCTAATTTTTTGTATTTTTAGTAGAGACGGGATTTCGCTGTGTTGGCCAGGCTGGTCTCAAACTCCTGATCTCAGGTGATCCACCCGCTTCGGCCTCCCGAAGTACTGGGATTAAGGCGTGAGCCACCACACCCGGACTTTACCTGCATTTTCATTTAGTTCTCACAATCACAATCTGAGATGGTGTTGTAGAAGAGGAAACTGAGACAAAGAGAGGCTTAAGTCACGTGGCTAAGTTACCACAGCCAGTAAGTGGCAAAATGAAGCAGGAGTAACAAGAAATAAGACTTGGGCTAGGTGCGGGTGGCTCATGCCTGTAATCCCAGCACTTTGGGAGGCCAAAGTGGGCGGATCACTTGAGGTCAGAAGTTGGAGACAAGCCTGGCCAACACGGCAAAACCCTGTCTCTACTAAAAATACAAAATTAGCTAGGCATGGTGGCGGGAGCCTGTAATCCCAGCTACAGGGGAGGCTGAGGCAGGAGAATTGCCTGGGAGGCAGAGGTTGCAGTGAGCTGAGAGAATTACCTGGGAGGCAGAGGTTGCAGTGAGCTGAGATTGTGCCACTATACTCCAGCCTGGGTGACGGAGTGAGATTCTATCTAAACAAAAAATAATAAATAAAAATAAAAATAAAAAAATCAGGCTGGACAACATGGTGAGACCCTGTCTCTACAAAAAATAATTTTTAAAATTAGCCAGGTGTGGTGGTGCATGCCTGTAGCCCCAGCTATTTGGGGGGCTCAGATGGGAGGATCGCACGAGCCCAGGAGTTCAAGGTTGCAGTGAGTGATGATCACACCACTGCACTACAGCCTGGGTGTCAGAGCAAGAGCTCAAAATAAATAAACAAATAAATAATTTTTTTAAAAAAAAAGAAATAAGACCACCTCGATGAATGGGGCCGCATCTTGTTGGACCTTAGCTGTTTTTCACCTTTTCTCCTTCCCTTCACTGTGTCACTATAAAGTCCTCCCAGCTTTCTGACAGTTATTTCTCTCTCATTTTCATTGGCTCCCTAACTAAATAGCTAGATAGCTCCCTAAAGCTATCTAGCCATCCAGTTAAGGAAATACATATACTGATACAGGTTTCTGGCAGGAATCTATGGCAGGCTGGTACGCCAACACAGAAAGCATAAGAAGACCCTTAGCTCTTTTTGGACTAGAGAAGGAGAGGGAAGATTGAACTTTGTTATGACTGAATGTTTGTGTCTCCTCCCCCCAGCTCAAATTCATATATTGAAGCCTTAACCCCTACTGTGTCTCTATTTGGAGAAGGGGACTCTAAGGAAGTAATTAAGGTTAAATGAGGTCATAAGGGTAGGGCCTTGATCCTACAGGATCAGTGCCCTTATAAGAAGAGACATCAGAGTGCTCGGGTACTAGCTCTACCACATGCACTGAGGAAAGACTATATGAGGACATAGAGAGAAGGTGGCTGTCTACAAGACAGGAAGAGAGCCCTCTCCAGAAGGCACATCAGCTAGAACCTTGATCTTGGACTTCCAGCCTCTGGAACTGTGAGAAAATAAATTTCTGTTATTTAAGCCACCCAGTCTGTGGTATTTTGTTATGGTAACTCTAGCAAACTAGTTCAAGCTTCCAGAAATATTTGAGGTAGAAAGAGGCTAGTGCTGAGACAGGGTCTCTACTTAGTGGAAGTAATCAGCTGTCCTTGAAAACGAGCATTACTTTCTTTCTTTCTTTTTTTTTCTTTGGGATGGAGTTTCGTTCTTGTTACCCAGGCTGGAGTGCAATGGCACGATCTCAGCTCACTACAACCTCCGCCTCCCAGGTTCAAGCGATTCTCCTACCTCAGCCTCCCAAGTAGCTGGGACTACAGGCATCTGCCACCATGTCCAGCTAATTTGTGTACTTTTAGTAGAGATGGGGTTTCACCATGTTGGCCAGGCTGGTCTCTAACTCTTGACCTCACGTCATCTGCCCGCCTCAGCCTCCCAAAGTGCTGGGATTACAGGTGTGAGCCACTGCACCCGGCTGAAAAGTGAGCATTTCTGACCTAGAAACTTCACATGGTTATTTAATTTAATTAATTATTTACTAATTTATTTTTGAGATGGAGTCTCACTCTGTCACCCAGGCTGGAGTGCAATGGCAAGGTCTAGGCTCACTGCAACCTCAGCCTTCTGGGTTCAAGTGATTCTCCTACCTCAGCCTCTTAAGTAGATGGGATTACAGGCTCCAGCCATCCCACCCCGCTAATTTTTTTTGTATTTTTAGTAGAGACTGCATTTCACCATGTTGGCCAGGCTGGTCTTGAACTCTTGACTTCAAATAATCCGCCTGCCTCAGCCTCCCAACATGCTGGAATTACAGGTGTGAGCCACCTCGCCGAGCCTTTAAAAAAAAAAAGAAAGAAAGAAAGGAAAATTCTTTATTTATTTATGTATTTATTTTGAGACAGGTTCTCATTCCCACCACCCAGGTGGGAATGCAGTGGCATGATCACGGCTCATTGCAGCCTCAATCTCTCAGGCTCAAGAGATCCTCCCACCTTATTTTTTGATTTTTTGGTAAAGATGAGGTCTCACTATGTTACCCAGGCTGGTCTGGAATTCCTGGACTCAAGCAGTCACCCTGCCTAAGACTCCCAAAGTGCTGGGATTACAGTTGTGAGCCACTGCACCCAGCTATTTATTTGTTGAGAAAGAGTCTCACTATGTTCAGGGGCGCAATCATGGATCACTGCAGCCTCGACCTCCCAGGCTCAGATGATCCTTCCACCTCAGCCGTCTGAGTAGCTAGGACTAAAGGTACATGCCACCACACCTGGCTAATTTTTGTATTTTTTGTAGAGACAGGGTCTCACTATGTTGTTTATGGTTGGTCTCAAACTCCTGGCCTCAAGTGATTCTCCCACCTTGGCCCCCCAAAGTGCTGGGATTACAGGCATGAGCCACTGCACCTAGCCTACATGTTTATTTTATTTTATTCTAATTTTTTTTTAAAAGGCCTGGGCATGGTGGCTCACACCTGTAATCCCAACAGTTTGGGAGGCCGAGGCAGGCGGATCACCTGAAGCTGGGAGTTTGACACCAGACTTACCAACATGGAGAAACCCCGTCTATACTAAAAACACAAAAAAATTAGCTGGGCGTAGTGGCGGGCGCCTGTAGTCCCAGCTACTCCGGAGGCTGAGGCAGGAGAATGGTGTGAACCCGGGAGGCAGAGCATGCAGTAAGCTGAGATCACACCACTGCACTCCAGCCTGGGTGACAGAGCGAGACTCCGTCTCAAAAAAAAAAAAAAGATACAAAATTAGCAGGCATGGTGATGCATGCCTGTAATCCCAGCTACTCAGGAGGCTGAGGCAGGAGAATCGCTTGAACTAGGGAGGTGGAGGTTGCGGTGAGCCAAGATGGCATCATGCACTCCAACCTGGACAACAAGAGCGAAACTCCCTTTCAAAAAAAAAAAAAGGGATGGAGTCTTGTGATGTTGTCCAGGCTGGTCTCAAACTCCTGAGCTCAAGTGATCCTCCCACCTTGGCCTCCCGAAGTGTTGGGGTTATAGGCGTGAGTCACCAGGCTTTGCCTACATGTTTATTTTTGACTGTGCTTTTGTGGTCTCTGTAATATTGGAGGGAGCTTTCCTCTTTGGTTGGAAGACTGAGGCAGCTATCATGGGAAAGAAGGTGGTCAGGGTCTATTTCCCTGCAAGGAATTTTGTGGCCAATCAGCATATTGTCATTGTTGTTGTCTATGTATGTGACTTGGTGGATGTATACAAATAAGCATCTCCCTGAGAGGAGGTTATTTTCAGTTCATTAAAATTTCATGAGTACCTACTATGTGTCAAGTATTGTGCTGTGTGATGGAGATAGGACAATAGAGGCAGACAGGGACACAATCCCTTCTCCCCATGGCTCTTGTAGTTCATCTGGCAAGACAGGCATAAATGGTTAGAGGTTGTTGAATGTGGTAACAAGTGACACTTAGACTGAGACCTGAAAGATGAGTGTGAGTTGTCCAAGAGGGAACGGCATGTGCAAAAGGTTGGATTTGGGGAGCAAGAGTAAGATGAATCTGAGGAGATCAAAGGAGCATCAGCAAGTTCAGTATAGCTAGAGGGTGATGTGATCCAGGTCTTGTATTTCCAGGCTGCAGTGCAGTGGTGTCACCATAGGTCACTGAAGCCTGGAATGCCTGAGCTCAAGCCATCCTCCTGCCTCAGCCTGCTGAGTAACTTGTAGCTAGGACTACAGGCATGAACTAACTTTGTTTTCTTTTTGTAGAGATGGGGTCTCACTATGTTGCCTAGGCTGGTCTTGAATTATTGGTCTCAAGCAATCCTCCCACCTTGGCCTCCCAAAGCACTGGGATTACAGGTGTGATCTAGTGCACCCAGCCTGCTTTAAGGATTTTGAATATTGTCCTAAAGATGAAAAGTTATGGTAATATTTGAAGCAAGGGAAAAATCCTGCTGAGAGGAATAATCAAACTTGCATTTTAAAAGGGAAACTGAGGCTGGGCACGGTGGCTCACGCCTGTAATCCCAGCACTTTGTGAGGCCGAGGTGGGCGGATCACCTGAGGTTGGGATTTCGAGACCAGCCTGACCAACATGGAGAAACCCCGTCTCTACTAAAAGTATAAAATTCGCTAGGCGTGGTGGCGCATGCCTGTAATCCCAGCTATTCAGGAGGCTGAGGCAAGAGAATTGCTTGAACTCAGAGGCAAAGTTTGCAGTGAGCCGAGATCATGCCATTGCACTCCAGCCTGAGCAATAAGAGCGAAACTCTGTATCAAAACAAACAAACAAAACAAAACAAAACAACAACAACAACAACAAAAACAAAGACAAAAAAACACAGCTGGGTGCCGTGGCTCACTCCTGTAATCCCAACACTTTGGGAAGCTGAGGCAGACGAGTCACGAGGTCAGGAGTTTGAGACCAGCCTGGCCAACATAGTGAAACCCTGTCTCTACTGAAAAAATACAAAAATTAGCTGGGCATGGTGGCGTGTGCCTATAATCCCAGCTATTAGGGGAAACTAGCAATTGGATAGGACTTATTTATTTATTTATTATTATTTTTTTCAATGGAGTTTTTTTGCCCTTGTTGCCCAGGCTGGAGTGCAATGGTGTGATCTCGGCTCACTGCAACGTCTACCTCCTGGGTTCAAGCGATTCTCCTGCCTCAGCCTCCCAAGTAGCTGGGATTACAGGCATGCATCATCACACCTGGCTAATTATGTATTTTTAGTAGAGACAGAGTTTCACCATGTTAGTCAGACTGGTCTCGAACTCCTGACCTCAGGTGATCCACCCGCCTCAGCCTCCCAAAGTGTTGGGATTACAGGCGTGAGCCACCACACCTGGTCAGATAGGACTTTTTAGATAGCCCTTATCCCTATGTAGATTGGTCCTCGGTTGAGCATTTGAATGTCCTTGCTCCAGTTTCAATTACAAGAAGGAAATGCTCCCACTCCCACACAGAGTGTGTTATGGGAGCAGATGGTGGGAGCTGTGTAGAGAAATTGGAGTAGGATAGGATAGGATAGGATAGGATAGGATAGGATAGGATAGCAATGGAACAGAATTGAAGGTGATACCACCAGCCCTGATTTTGCTTCTCTCAGAAACTTAAACTGTGTCTTAACTTCTCTCTTTGGGACTGCAAAACCTAAGAACACAGTTGTCTGATTTCAAACCATATGATGTCCAAACAGAAGTCCTTTGAACTGGGTACTTCTTCTCTGCTATTCTCTTTTGCTTTCCAGCCATCCATCCAGCAGAGCCTTGGCTTAGCTTGGAGCTGAGCGCCACAAGCTGAGATAGAGCTGTCATCCTAAGAACCAGGCCTGGGGTGAACATTGCAGCTGCCCAGGGAACAGCTGGTTAAGCCCCCAGCAGCTGCAGCAGCTGGGATTCCACCCAACATTTGATCTGGGATTAATCCCATTTCCTCCACACACATCCCATGCTTGTTCTAGTCCCTGGCTAGTCTATAGTATCTTGCAGAATCTTTGAGAACAGATATTGCAGATCTCTTCCTTAAATAGGCTGAAGACAAGGTCAACCACCTTCTCCTTCTCTTGGAAGCAGCTGGCCCAAAGCACCTTGGAACCACTACAGAAAGGAGGATATAGGTTTCTCTCTCTCTCAGCCCTCTTTGACTCTCTATATATTTCAATAAATTGGCTAGGATAGAGTAGTCTTTAAATTGCCTGATTTTCAATAACTCGGAATTGTCCAAAGATAAAGGGACTTCTTTGTTGAGATGGAAGGAGAATTTCCTTTATCTCTGAAAGACTGTACCAAGGCCTAGAAACTATTGGCGGGGTGTCTGGGTAGGATCAAACATCATGCCAGTGGTTATCACTTTTAAACTGATTGCTTCTCACTTAACTGTGATTCTACAGTTAAAAACAATAGGGCTATATATTCTACTTGTTTCCTATTTACCAGCTGTGTGGTCTTGAGTAAACAAAGGCTACCATTAGGTACTTCCATGAAGTTGGAAATGAAGAGGTGCTCTGAGATTTAAACAAGGCAAATCAACACAGGAAGGCACAAGGCAGTTCCTCCCAGATCCAAACCTGATTCTCTCCCTTCCACAAATATTTATTAAGCCTCTGCAAATACTAATAGGCATTGTACTATGTTAAGGATTTTGATATTTTTCTAGAGACATGGGCAGTCATTTTAGTGGAATAAATTAATTTAATTAAGTTTTAGCTTGGAGGAGTAGTCTAATCAAATTTGGATTTTATTTTATTTATAGATGGAGTCTCACTCTGTCACTAGGCTGGAGTGCAGTGGAGTGATCTCTGCTCACTACAAGCTCCGCCTCCTGGGTTCAAGCGATTCTCAGGCATGCGACACCACACCCAGCTAGTTTTTTATATTTTTAGTAGAGACGGGGTTTCACCATGTTGGCCAGGATGGTCTCGATCTCTTGACCTTGTGGAATCACCCGCCTTTGGCCTCCCAAAGTGGCTGGGATTACAGGGCGTGAGCCCCACCGCACTGGCCCAAAATTTTGCATTTTTTTTTTTTTTTTTTTTGAGATGGAGGGTCCTCGCTCAGGCTGAAGTGCAAGTGGGCACAATCTGGCTCACTGCCAAGCTCCCGCCCCCCTGGTTTCACAACCATTCCTCCACTGCCTCAACCTCCCGAGTGCTAGGACTACAAGGCCGCCCCGCCACCACACCTGGCTAATTTTTTGTATTTTAGCAGAGACAGGGTTTCACTGTGTTGGCCAGGATGGTCTCGATCTCCTGCCCTCGTGACCCACCCGCCTCGGCCTCCCAAAGTGCTAGGATTACAGGCGTGAGCCTCCGTGCCTGGCCCAAATTTGGATTTTAAGAAGGTCACTCTATTAGCCAGTGATGGTGGTGGTTGCCTATAATCCCAGCTACTCGGGGGACTGAGGCAGGAGAATCACTTGAACCTGGGAGGCAGAGGTTGCAGTGAGCCGAAGTCGCGCCACTGCACTCTAGCCTGGGCAACAAGAGTGAAACTCCGTCAAAAAAAAAAAAAAAAAAAAAAAAAAAAAAAAAAAAAAAAAAAAAAAAAAAAAAAAAAAAAAAAAAAAAAAAAAAAAAAAAAAAAAAAAAAAGAAAGAAAGAAAAGAAAGAAAGAAAGAAAGAAAGAAAGAAAGAAAGAAAGAAAGAAAGAAAGAAAGAAAGAAAGAAGGAAAGAAAAAGTGGCCCAAACATTCCAACCTTCTCTCCTCTATCTTCCAGTCTGTGGCCAATGCTTCCTATTAGCTAAAGCTGTCTGGAAGCCAGAGGGCATTACTGCTGTCTATAAAGGTCAGCCTTCCAGGAGCAAAATGCAGGATGAAGAAGGGTAAAGGAAGATCTGGAGGGGTAAATGGAAAATGTGAGTTAATAAGAACCAGAACTCTAATGTCTGAGTCTTCAGAGAAGGGTCTTCAGATTAGAAAGAACATGACCATGACAGGGAGCACCTGAAAGCAACTTATTAGTTAATTTAAATCTAAGAAGCATGGCAGTTTGCATTTTAAAATAAAAAAAAAAAAATTGGTGCTATGACTGGAATTCAAGTTTGCATTTTATCTTAAATCTGTATTTACATGTTTTTTTTTTTTTTTTTTGAGACGGAGTCTCGCTCTGTCGCCCAGGCTGGAGTGCAGTGGTGTGATCTCGGCTCGCTGCAACCCCCGCCTCCCAGGTTCCAGCAATTCTCTGCCTCAGCCTCCCGAGTAGCTGGGATTACAGGCACCCACCACCACACCCAGTTAATTTTTGTATTTTTAGTAGAGACGGGGTTTCACCATCTTGGCTAGGCTGGTCTTGAACTCCTGACCTCATGATCTACCTGCCTCGGCCTCCCAAAGTGCTGGGATTACAGGCGTGAGTCATTGCGCCCAGCTATTTACATATGATTTTTAACAGTTGATGCCAAAATTAGATAATCATCCATTTTCCTAATTAGAAGATCCAAAACAGAAAGTATTGTTTGGCCAACTTGAGCAAACTTTTAGGAATTACATAATTAAATGTCTAATTTATAATATTTAATTTATATACTATACATATTTAAAAGTACATAGCCTATAAAATAATAAATTGATATTATTTAACTGATTTTCCATTCTTACATTTAAAGAATAGTTTTATTCAAACTTTTATTATTATTTTTTGAGATGGAGTCTCGCTCTGTCATCCAGGTTGGAGTGCAGTGGTGCAATCCCAGTTCACTGAAACCTCCGTCTCCTGCGTTTGAGCAATTCTCCTGCCTTAGCCTCCTGAGTAGCTTGGATTACAGATGTGCGCCACCATGCCTGGTTAGTTTTTGTACTTATACTACAGACAGGGTTTCACCATGTTGGTAAGGCTGGTCTCAAACTACTGACCTCAAATGATCTGCCTGCCTCGGCCTCCCAAAGTGCTAGGATTACAGGCTTGAGGCACCGTGCAGGCCTTATTACTATTTTTTTTTTTTTTTCTTTTGAGAGAGGGTCTCACTTTGTTGCCTAGGCTGGAGTGCAGTGGCACAAACATGGCTCACTGCAGCCTCAACCTCCCGGGCTTAAGCGATCCTCTCACCTCAGCTCCCACAAGTAGCTGGGACTACAGGAACACACCACTATGCCTGGCTAATTTTTTTCTTTTCTTTTTTTTTGAGATGGAGTCTCACTGTGTCGCCCAGGCTGGAGTGCAGTGGTGTGATCTTGGCTCACTGCAAGCTCTACCTCCTGGGTTCATACAATTCTCCTGCCTCAGCCTCCCAAGTAGCTGGGACTATAGGCGCCCGTCACCATACCTGGCTATTTTTTTTTTTTTTTTTTGTATTTTTAGTAGTGCCAGGGTTTCACCATGTTAACCAGGATGGTCTCGATCTCCTGACCTTGTGAACTGCCTGCCTCGGCCTCCCAAAGTGCTGGGATTACAGGTGTGAGCCACCGTGCCCAGCTAATTTTTGTATTTTTTGTAGAGATGGGGTTTTGCCTAGGCTGGTCTAGAACTCCTGATCTGAAGTGATCTGCTCACTTTGGCCTCTCAAAGTGCTGGGATTACAGGTGTGAGCCACTGCTCCTGGCCCCAAACTTGTATATTGATATGAAAATATCCATTTTCTTTTCTTTTCTCTTTTTTTTTTTTTTTTTTGAGACGGAGTTTTGCTCTTGTTGCCCAGGCTGGAGTCCAATGGCGTGATCTCGGCTCACTGCAACCTCTGCCTCCTAGGTTCAAGCGATTCTCCTGCCTCAGCCTCCCGAGTAGCTGGGATTACAGATGTTCGCCACCATGCCCAGCTAATTTTGTATTATTAGTAGAGACAGGGTTTTACCATGTTGGTCAGATTGGTCTCAAACTCCTGACCTCAGATGATCCGCCCCCCCTTGGCCTCCCAAAGTGCTTGGATTAGAGATGTGAGCCACTGCACCTGGCTAAAATACTCATTTTCAATATAAGTGCCTTTATGATTACTAGATCCTCTTTTGGAACTTAGATATGATACCTAAAGGTGAGCTCATCTTGTGGCCATGAGGTGACAAGCAAAAGGGAAGAGTTAAGAGGACTGCAGGTACCAGACCTGGCATTATGGAGCAACTGGACTGATGCCGCTTACCTCCAGCTTTGTTACTTCAGAAAAATAAATCCTTGTTTGTTTAAGCTATTGCAACTTGGTTTTTCTGTTACTGAAGCCAAATGTGTTCTTAATATTCAAGTGACTACAACCACAGATTCAATATCAGATAGTTCAGGTTACTGTAGATCAGGTACCCAATATCAAAGTTTCTACGACAGATGTCACAGATGGCCTCATTGTCTCCCATGCAGGTGCAATCTGAGTGCTCCAAGGTGATGTTTGTGGTGAGGATGGAGTTGTAGATCTCAACTACAGCTGTGGAAACCTGGGGGCTTGGTAAATGAAGAACTCCAGCTTGGACTTCTTGCCATAATCAATCTACTCTGTAGCAGATTGAAAAACAGAGCTACAATATTTTGCAGTTTCTCTCATGGAGAAATGGAGTCTATTTCCCCATGCCTTGAATCTGGGATGGCATTGTGACTTGCTTAGGCTACTAACATGTGGCAGAACTTGTGTTGAATGAGTTTCAAAGCCTAAGGCCTCAAGAGACCATGCACTGTCCTAACTTAGCCATCTTGGATGCTTCTGCTACCCAAGAAGAAGAAGCTCGGGCTGCCCCAATAAATGATGAGAGACATGTGGACAGACAGAGGCCTAGCCAAGAGCCAGCACCAAGGCTCCAGACATGAGTGAGGTCATTTTAGACCTTCCATTCCCAGTGGAGCTTCCACTGACTAGTCACAAGAGTGAGTCCAGAGGAGGCAACATAAGAACCATCAATTCAACCCACAGAATCCTGAGAAAAATACATTGTTGTTTTAAGGCACCAAAGTTTGATGTGGTTTGTTATGCAACAATAGGTAATTGATACATCAGCAGGGAGGTAAACTCATAACTGTGGAAAACAAACAAGCCTTGAATACCTGTGCAATGGAGTCCATTAGAAAAGACATGCCATATAATTTGGATGCAAACAGAGTAGAGACATTTTTCACTTTTCCCAGAGATACTTAAAACAGTTTTCTGGGAACATCTTATCTTTATTTTGTCTCAGTTGTTTGAAACATAGCAATATATTATGCTGTCTTAGAAATGTTATTTCAGGCCAGGCTGGGTGGCTCACGTCTGTAATCTCAGTGTTTTGGGAGGCTCAGGAGGAAGGATTGCTTGAGGCCAGGAGTTCAAGACTAGCCTGGGAGCAACCCCGTCTCTACAAAAAAAAAAAAAAAAAAAAAAAAAAAAAAAAAAAAAAAAAAAATTAGCTGGGCATAGTGGTGCATGCCTGTATAGTCTCAGCTACTCAGGAGGCTAAGGCAAGAGGATCACTTGAGCCCAGGAGTTACGGGCCACGGTAAGCTATGACGGCACCACTGCACTCCAGCTTGGGTGACAGAGTGGCACCCTGTCTCTAAAAAACAAAAACAGGCTGGGTGTGGTGGCTCACATCTGTAAACCTAGCACTTTGGGAGGCTTAGGTGGGTGGATTGCTTGAGTCCAGGAGTTTGAGACCAGCCTGAACAACATGGTGAAACTCCATCTCTACTGAAAATACAAAAATTAGCTGGGCATGGTGGTGCATGCCTGTAGTCTCAGCTACTCAGGAAGCTGAGGTAGGAGAATCACCTGAGCTGAAGAGGTAGAGGCTGCAGTGAGCCAAAATCATGCCACTGCACTCCAGCCTGGGCAATCGGAGTGAGACCCTGTCTCAAAAATAAATAAATAAATAAAAATAATAAAAAACAAAAGAAATGTTATTCCAATCCCATTTATCTAACATTAGGATGAATTGCTTCCTTTATTTCTAGTATTATATAAATAATACATAATAAATATGTTTATTATATATAAAACAATATTTATATATTATATATTTTAATACATATTATTTTTTGACTTATACTCAAGTTCTATTCTTCCTTTATTCGATCCTGTTTTTGTGATCTTTACTAAATAAACCATTTATGCCTTACTTTTTTTTTTTTTGAGACGGAGTCTCGCTCTGTCACCCAGGCAGAATGCAGTGGCGCAATCTTGGCTCACTACAACCTCTGTCTCCCGGGTTCAAGTGATTCTCCTGCCTCAGCCTCCCGAGTAGCTGGGATTACAGGCGCCTCCCACCAGGCCTGGCTAAATTTTGTATTTTTAGTAGAGATGGGGTTTCACCATGTTGGTCAGGCTGGTCTCAAACTCCTGACCTCATGATTCACCTGCCTTAGCCTCCCAAAGTGTTGGGATTACAGGTGTGAGCCACTGTGCCCGGCCTATGCATTCCTTTTTAAAGTGATTGATATTTAATGAATAACTATTTAATCAACCGATACCTTAGTCCTAAAGTGTGCAGGTTTTATAGATTGGCTCATGAAACATTTCTCTTTTTGTTTTTCTGGAGACAGAGTCTCACTCTGTCGCCCAGGCTGGAATGCAGTGGCATGATTTCGGCTCACCGCAACCTCTGCCTCCCAGGTTCAGATGATTCTCCTGCCTCCACCTCCCAAGTACCTGGGACTACAGGCACACACCACCATGTCTGGCTAATTTTTCTATTCTTAGTAAAGATGGGGTTTCACCACGTTGGCCAGGCTGGTCTCGAACTCCTGACCTCAGGTGATCCATCCGCCTCAGCCTCCCAAAGTGCTGGGATTACAGGCGTGAGCCACCGTGCCCAGCCCTGGCTAACTTTTTTATATTTTAGTAAAGACCGGGTTTCACTGTGTTGCTCAGGCTGGTCTTGAACCACTGAGCTCAGCTCAGGCAATCCGCCCGCCTTGGCCTCCCAAAGTGCTAGGATTACAAGCGTGAGCCACTGTGCCTAGCCCTTTTTTATTTTTATTTTTATTAATTTTTTGACACAGGGTCTCTGTTGCCCAGGCTGGAGTACAGTGGCACAAACATGGCTCACTGCAGCCTCAACATCCTTGGGCTCAGGTGATCCTTTCGTTTCAGCCTTCCAAGTAGCTTGAGACTACAGGTATGTGCCACCATGCCTGGTTAATTTTTCTTTCTCTTTTTTTTCTGTATTTTTTATAGAGACAGGGTTTCACCATGTTGCCTACCTAGGCTGGTCTCGAACTCCTGAGCTCAAGCAATTCACCTGCCTGGTCTCCCAAAGTTCTGGGATTACAGGCCTAAGCCACCACGTCAGGCCAAAACATTTATTTCTTTTTTTTTTTT
>NW_016811706.1:1111698-1172696 GCF_001698545.2 Rhinopithecus bieti
TGTATTTTTAGTAGAGACGGGGTTTCACCGTGTTAGCCAGGATGGTCTCGATCTCCTGACCTCGTGATCCGCCCGTCTCGGCCTCCCAAAGTGCTGGGATTACAGGCTTGAGCCACCGCGCCCGGCCCAGGCTAATTTTTTGTATTTTTAGTAGAGATGGGGTTTCACCGTGTTAGCCAGGATGGTCTCGATCTCCTGACCTCGTGATCCACCTGCGTCGGCCTCCCAAAGTGCTAGGATTACAGGCATGAGCCACCGTGCCTGGCCTATTTCTGTATCCTAGTGTGCAACACATAGTAAGAGTGCCTGGCATAAAGTAGAATATCTTTTTTTTTTTTTTTTAAAGAGTCTCACTCTGTTGCCCAGGCTGGAGTGCAGAGTGCAATGGTGTGATCCTGGCTCACTGCAACCTCTGCCTCCCATGTTCAAACGATTCTCCTGCCTCAGCCTCCCAAGTAGCTGGAATTACAGGTGCGCACCATCACATCCAGCTAATTTTTGTATTTTTAGTAGAGGCGGGGTTTCACTATGTTGGCCAGGCTGGTCTCGAACTCCTGACCTCAAGCGATCTGCCTGCCTCAGTCTCCCAAAGTGCTGGGATTACAGGCATGAGCCAGCACGTCCGGCCTAGGGCTTTTGTGAACATTAAATGAGATAACAATAAAATGCACCTGGCACATAGTATAGTAGAACTCTCTATAAATCTAGGTGATTTCCTTCCTTTCTTCCCTCCTCTACCAATCCTTCTGCAAGTCATTTTAACCTCAGCTTCAGAATATCCTGAATTCTCGACTTCATTCAACATGATCACTCTAGCCACGCCACTCTCATCTGGACTACAGGTAACAGTTTCTTCGCCAATCTCCCTGCTTCCTCTTGCTCCTGTTCCCCTCAAACCCCAATCCATTCACCACAGCCAGGGAGATATTTTAGAAAGACAATTTAGATCATGTCATGCCCCAGCTTAAATACCTTCAAGTACTTAGAATTAGCCCAGACTTCTTTATGTGGCCTGGCCTCTGCCATTCTCTTAGACTTCATCTGCTTTAGGCTAACTGGCTTTCTTTTTTTCTTCCCCTGTTCCTGGAATTTACTGAATTTATTTCCATCTTAACGCCTTAGCATTGGTGGATTCTTCTTTTGAAATCTGCTAACTGGTTCCTTCAGATCTTAGTTTAAATGGGGTTTCCTATGGGAGAAAGTATCACTAATCTAAAGTGGTCATCTCAGCCAGGCTCGGTGGCTCATGCCTATAATCCCAGCACTTTGGGAGGCCAGGTCAGGTGGATCATTTGAGGCCAGGCGTTCGAGACCAGCCTGGGCAACATAGCAAAACCCCGTCTCTCCCCAAAACACAAAAATTAGCCAGTCTCATAACCCTGTCTCAAAATAAATAAAGAAAAAATTTAAAAATGCTGTATTGTCTTTAAAAAATAAAGTGGTCATCTTTTATCACACCATCTTCTATATCACTTAACGCTATCTGATATCTCCTTGTTGTATGTTTGTTTCTGCCTTCATAAGAGCAGACACATTGTCTTTCATGTCCATGTTCTGACCCCAAAGCTGGAGCAATGCCTGAAACACGTAGTATATGCTCAGTATTTGTTGAAAAATGAATGTTTGAGGATCATGATGATGAAGAAGAAACCTCAGACTACTTGATCATAAATTCTAGCAATTTCCGCAAGAACAAGAATTGCAGTTTGAAATTAGATGCTGGAGGACTGGAAACCTTGATAGGTCTGGGGCTGAAGGCTGGGGGAAGCAGAGGGAATATATTGGAACTTCGGCCCTTTTCTTCCTGTCTAAGGACCCCAGAGACCATGCAAAAGGCTAGAATCTTAAGGCCAGAAACCATACAACGGGTATTTTCCATCCATAATTCTTCGCAGCCACTTCAGCTAGGCTGCAAATGCGCAAACGCCTTTAGGACCCCGGGTTCCTTTCTGTTTCTTTATGAATGAACCGGCTCCAGTCTGCGCACGCGCAGCTCCCAGGACTCCCGCTCCACGTGAGGCCCACCCTTCCCTCCTGCTGGCGGCACCGCCCTTACCCATTCTAATGGACCAATGGCGAGCGGCCTGAGGGGCGGAGCCCGGCGCGGCGCGGCTCAGTAGTTCCCCCGGCGCCCGGCTCCCTCGCGTTAGACTTGCTGTGTTGTGATCACGTGGGCAGCTCCGGGCGCGGCGCTTGTTTTGGTTTCCCTCTAACTTGCCCACGGCAGCTTCTGGGTGAGCGACTTTCCTGCACCTGCCCACACCCTGACCTCGTCTTCGGGCTCTCTCAGCCCGCGGTTCCGCAAGCCCCTGGGGCGGGCTCCTGCCATGCCGCTGGTCCGTTACAGGAAGGTGGTCATCCTCGGATACCGCTCTGTAGGTGAGTCTCCGCCCTGCAGAGCTCGGACGCGCAGCAGCTTTGTAGCCAGAAGAGGCGCGCTGCCGTGGGAACGCGACCCAGGGAGGAATGGTGACATCGTAAGAATGGGGTTGTAGAGCGAGGATTGGAAGAGTGGAGGAATAAAGGTTGGTGGTGTGTGGAGGCTGCAGGAAGCGCGAGCACTCAAGGCTTAATGAGGACCTGGCTGCGGTAATCTCAGAGTGGTCCCAGCGTTACTTTGGGGATAGGGGTGGGGTCACAATTTGAAAACCGGGACGCGGTCGCCGTGGGGACAGATAGTCGCAGGTGTCCTGGGGCCGGGCGGACTTGATCCTGGGGAATCTTGGATCTTCCTGCGGGTAGGATGGGGTGGGGAAGGCGGCGGGAAAGGCTTCCTGCTGCGCTTCTGAATGCATCCGGTAGCCAAAGTGCGGAGACCCCGGGCGAAAAGACGGTGAGGGTAGACACAAGGGATAGGATTGCTTGAGGCACTCACAGACTGTGGTGTTAATTTGGGGTACCCTTTGGTCCTGGGCCACAGTCCGAAAGGACAGAGGATGTGAATGTGGATGGATGATTTGGATACAGCTGCCACACTGCTCCCCACAGGGAAGACATCTTTGGCACATCAATTTGTGGAAGGCGAGTTCTCAGAAGGCTACGATCCTACAGTGGAGAATAGTGAGTAGACTTCTCCCCTAGTGTGCTGGTGATGCGACCCGGAGGGCTTGGATAGCCCACCCAACTCCATAATGTATTTCTCTGGTGCCAAGGGGCTATTTACACATTACATCTAATTTCTTCTTTAGCAATCCTGTTCAATGGATGGCTAGAGTATGGATTTTGCAGGATACTGAGTCTGGGATAGTTTAGATGTAGACATTAAGAACCTTAGTGTGTTTTTCCAGTTACCTGGATAACTCCCTGGAGCTGATCTCTCTGTGTCAACCCCAAGGTTAAGAATGTAAGGGGAGGCCGGGCGCAGTGGCTCACGCCTGTAATCCCAGCACTTTGGGAAGCTGAGGCGGGCGGATCGATTGAGGTCAGGATTTCAAGACCAGCCTGGCCAACATGGTGAAACCTCATCGCTACTAAAAATACCAAAATTAGCTGGGCATGGTGGCACACACCTGTAATCCCAGCTACTAAGGAGGCTGAGGTAGGAGAATCGCTTGAACGCAGCAGGTAAATGTTGCAGTGAGCAAAGATTGTGCCACTGCACACCAGCCTGGGTGTCAGGGTGAGACTGTCTCAAAAATAAAAAAAAGAAAAAAAAAACAAAAAGGCCAGGCGCCGTGGCTCACGCCTGTAATCCCAGCTCATTGGGAGGCCAAGACAGGTGGATCACCTGAGGTCAAGAGTTCGAAACCAGCCTGGCCAACTGGTGAAACCCTGTATCTACTAAAAATACAAACAATTAGTTGGACATGGTGATGGATATCTGTAATCCCATCTACTCGGGTGGCTGAGGCAGGAGAATTGCTTGAACCCAGGAGGCGGAGGTTGCAGTGAGCTGAGATGGTGCCACTGTGCTCTAGCCTGGGCAACAAGAGCGAAACAACGTCTCAAAAAAAAAAAGAAAAAAAGAGAGAATAAAAAGAATGTAAGTGGGGGGAAGGGAGTGGGAGGGATGAAGATAAATTGATCAATAAGTACAGATATATAGTTTGATAGAAGAAATAAGACTTAGTAGATCAGTAGGGTGACTATAGCTTACAATAAGCTATTTTACATTTCAAAATAGCTATAAGAATTCAAATGGTTCTAGCATAAAGAAAACACAAATATTTAAGGTGATGAATATTCCAGATATACTTATTTGATCTTTACAAATTATATGAATGTATTATCATGTGTACCCTGAAACTTGGTGCATCTATTATTCATCAATAAAACAAAAGTAATTTTCTTTTCTTTTCGAGACAGAGTCTCGCTCTGTCACCCAGGCTGGAGTGCAGTGCCGCAATCTCAGCTCACTGCAACCTCCACCTCCTGGGTTCAAGCAATTCTCATGCTTCAGCCTCCTGAGTAGCTGGGACTACAGGCATACACCACCATGCCCAGCTAATGTTTTGTATTTTTAGTAGAGACAGGGTTTAACCATGTTGGCCAGGCTGGTCTCGAACTCTTGGTCTAAAGTGATCCGACCGCCTTGGCCTCCCAAAGTGCTGGGATTACAGGTGTTAGCCACTGAGCCCGACCAACAGTCTACTTTAAAAAAATGCTGCCAAAAAAAAGAAGGTAAGACAGCCAGGTGCAGAGGTGCATACCTATAGTTCCAGCTCTTGGGAGGTTGAGGTGAGAGGATCGCTTGAGCCCAGGACTTCCAGGCTATAGGGTGCTAAGAGTGCACCTGTGAATAGCCACTGCTCTATAGCCTGGGCAACACAGCAAGACCTCATCTCAAAAAAAAATAAAATAAAATGTAATTAGCCGGGCGCAGTGGCAGGCGCCTATAATCCCAGCTACTTGGGAGGCTGAGGCAGGAGAATCGCTTGAACCCAGGTGGCAGAGGTTGCAGTGAGCCAAGATCAAGCCACTGCACTCCAGCTTGGGCAATAGAGTGAGACTCTGTCTCAAAAAAAAAAAAAGAAAAAAAAGTCAGGGGACATACATTGCTGGCCCTATAAGGCACCTCACAAAGTTTTCTTTTCTTTTCAGCTTACAGCAAGATAGTGACTCTTGGCAAAGATGAGTTTCACCTACACCTGGTGGACACAGCAGGGCAGGTACCAGTTGGGGTATGGTATCCAAAAGTGGCAGTTCAGCCCTCAGAGATGAAGTCTGGTAGTCTTTGTGGCTCATCTGTAAAGTAGTATTAAAAGCATTTTACCTGCTAAGAGTATGCAGGGCTCATTGGAGCTGCTCCATAAATACTTGTTGAAGTGACTATAGTAGGGCATGCCCCAGGGAGGGTCACCTGGATGTTGTCCCACCAACCTTTGCCATCTGAGTGGTCTGGATCTAGGTACTGATGTTTCCATTTCTGCCAGGATGAGTACAGCATTCTGCCCTATTCATTCATCATTGGAGTCCATGGTTATGTGCTTGTGTATTCTGTCACCTCTCTGCATAGGTAAGTGACCAAGGTTGTGAGTGTGGGACTTGGGAAGACCTGAGGACTGTCTCATAAAGTTATAGCTCCAATTCTTGTGTTTAAAGCTTCCAAGTCATTGAGAGTCTGTACCAAAAGCTACACGAAGGCCATGGGAAAACCCGGTAAGTGGCCTTGGGGGATAGGGACATAGTGTGGGCATGAGGGAGTAGGAGAGAGCAGAGGGGAGAATTATCAAGTTGGAGAGGCTCGGATATAGATCCTGCCTGGTCTGATAAGGAGTTGTCCAGCCTTGATGTAAGGAGTTGGGGAATGAGGGGATTCTGAAATAACTGCTGTTTCCTCACAGGGTACCAGTGGTTCTAGTTGGGAACAAGGCAGATCTCTCTCCAGAGAGGTATGTAAATCTCTGCTACTTAGAGGAAAAGGAAGTGAAATGGACTGGGAATCAGTCAGACTCTCATCCTGGCTCTGCCACTGACTCAAGTCATTTCACCTCTTTTTGTCTCTAACTTGAAGCTTAAGGAAGATAATACTTCTATCTTAAAAGCCACAATTTCATATTTCAAGCCTCAGTCCTAGATTCACCCATTGTTCCTTTGTTTACCTATATTTGCTCCTTCCACAGCCCTCCTCCCAAAACTTGGGGAAATGGCAAGGGTCAGAGGAAGTCTTTTTCTTCCTTCTTTTTTTTTTGAGATGAAGTCTTGTTCTGTTGCCCAGACTAGAGTGCAGTGGCGTGATCTCGGCTCACTGCAACCTCTCCTCCCAGGTTCAAGCGAGTCTCCTGCCTCAGCTTCCCGAGTAGCTGGGACTACAGGCGCCCGCCACCACGCCTGGCTAATTTTTTGTATTTTTAATAGAGACGGGGGTTTCACTATGTTAGCCAGGATGGTCTTGATCTCCTGACCTTGTGATCCACCCATCTAGGCCTCCCAAAGTGTTGGGATTACAGGCATGAGCCACCACGCGCGGCCCATTTTCTTTTTAATAGAGATGGTATTTCACTGTGTTGCCAAGGCTGGTCTTGAACTCCTGAGCTCAAGTGATCCACCACTTCGGCCTCCCAAAGTGCTGCATTACAGGCATGAGCCACTAAGCCTGGCCAGGAAGCCTTGATTCTGAAGATTTTTCAGAGCACTTACCGACATTTCTATCCTCCATCTTTATGTCCCAAATTTGCTTCCAGAGAGGTACAGGCAGTTGAAGGGAAGAAGCTGGCAGAGTCCTGGGGTGCGACATTTATGGAGTCATCTGCTCGAGAGAATCAGGTGCTTGACCCGAAGACTAGAAGGGTGGTGGTGGTAGCCGTGTTTTCCTTATTGTACTGCTTGGTGGGAATGTTGCAGGAATGGAGCTTTCACCCCAGAGCTGGGTGGTATTGGCACTGAACTGACTTTTGCCCTGAATCCTCTCCCCTTATAGCTAACTCAAGGCATCTTCACCAAAGTCATCCAGGAGATTGCCCGTGTGGAGAATTCCTATGGGCAAGAGCGTCGCTGCCATCTCATGTGAGCCCTTGGGTGTGGTGTAACTGCCTTGTTTCTGCCTCTGGCACTTGCCATGTTCCAGTGGGGGGTCAGACCCTCAGGACTTCACGGGTATGGTTGCCAGCTGTGTTCCTGACCCCTGGACACACAGTGTGGCATCCTCATGTTTGCACACTTTCCCCAGGCTCTAATGGCCTGGATGTCAATGTTTACAAAGGGGCAAGGACCTATCATGGACACTGGCCTCTAGCTCTCTGTTTTTGCTAGATGAATTCTGTTATAACCTGTGGGGTCAGGATATGAGTCCTGGGCATTATTTATCCAGGACCCATCCTCTTGAGTGGGTTTTGGGTGTTGGCTGGGTAAGGGAAGCCAGGGACTTCTGAAATAGAGCTGGCTCCCTGGGGTGACAATGTATATATGCAAATAAACTGAGAAATCTTTTGTTGTTGACTTCTTTTCCCTGTGTGTGTGTGTGAGACGGAGTTTCACTCTGTTGCCCAGGCTGGAGCGGTACAGTGCTGCGATCTCGGCTTCCTGCAACCTCCACCTGCCAGGTTCAAGCAGTTCTCCTGCCTCAGTCTCCCACAGGCACCTGCCACCATGCCTGGCTGTTTTTAGTAGAGATGGGGTTTCACCATGTTGGCCAGGATGGTCTTGAACTCCTGACCTTAAGTGATCCGTCCGCCTCAGCCTCCCAAAGTGCTGGGATTATAGGCGTGAGCCACTACTCCCGGCCTTACTGTTGACTTCTGTGTATCTAGGGAGAGCTCAGAGCCAATATCTCTTTTTCCAAGGAGTGATGGCTTTGGTCTTTGGTGGGAAATCTTTCCTCCTACCTTGTTCCTATTCCTTATTCCTCACTTATTAAGGACCATTATCCTAACTTGCCTTTCCCACCTTTCTATTCTGCTAGGTTCCTCATACACTGAGTCCAGTTGGCTGCCACTCCCGTCCAAGTTTTTTAGCCTTTCAAGATCCCCTTAATTACAGAAACACCACCCTCTAGTGGCCAGATGCAACATGCTGACCTAGCTGTCTTCCTGGGGCCTCAGCATTTGCTTGGACTCAAAGCAGACAGGGTTTCAGGAGAACGAAGCCCCTCGTTCCTAATGATGTAAGAATTGAGGAGCGTAGAGGCAGAGAGACTAAAGTGTTGTGAAGACTGACTTCCCAAGAGTGTTGAGTAAAGTAAGAAATAATGCATCTGGTGCCTATCAGTCCCCCCGGCCTTCCATGTCCCCAGTGTCTTTCATTAAAATGGCTGTCCTTTGCTCTTTTCATACCTTTAATCTTTTTGTACTTTTCACACCTTTGGTGTTCTACTCTTTTTAGGTGTCAAAGGCTATTGGTTCTGCTCTTATGGACCTACCGCCTCAGTAGGATTGATATTTCAGCTAGGAAAGTTTGGTCCTGTTTGCCTCTGCTTTTCTTGATCCCCACCCTCCCACCAGCATGATTGCCTAACTAATACCTCCTCCAAGGACGTGTAAGGGTTACTTGAATGGTAGATCTTCACAGGGAAGGTACAGACCTCTTCTGACAACTGGGGGAGCCCAAGGTACCTGTCAATGTACTTACTTGGGAAGGATTGACAGAACCTAGATGTGATTTTTAGCTGTGACTTTGTCAGTGCCTGGCTCCAGGCTTACAGTGGGGATATGGCTTGTCATGCTGATTTTCAAAAGTCCTGACAGCTGCTTTTGCTTTTCTGATCCAGAATCTAAAAAGAAATAAGGGCTGCTAGAAGAAACATACTTCAAACAACAATCTCACTGGCTTAGGAGGTTCCGGGAGGTCACTAACCTCTCTCCTTATACTAAAATTAAGTCCTTTTGCACATCTGACCTGGGATACTCATTACAGGGGCCTACTTTCCCGCTGCCATTTTCACGAGGTCTGGGGTAGACTTAGAAACATCTAACATTTTCTAGTTTATCAATAATCTCAAGGCCTGGGGACAGTAGTGATAGCGGTTAATAGCTCCTCCACTTAGCTGTGTGGCCTTGAGCAGTCACTTAACCTCTCAGAGCCTCCATTTCTCATTTATGAAGAGTGGCTAAGTGTGCTTCATAGAGTTGAGGTGAAAATTAAATCAGGTAATATATGCAAAGCTTACTACAGTTCTTCACACATAATAAGTCCTTAAGAAATAGTGGGTGGCAGCCGGGTGCGCCTGTAATCCCAGCACTTTGGGAGACCAAGGTGGGTGGACAACCTGAAGTCAGGAGTTTGAGACCAGCCTGGCCAACGTGGTGAAACCCCATCTCTACTAAAAATAAATTAGCTGGGTGTGATGGTGGGCGCCTGTAATCCCAGTTACTAGGGAGGCTGAGGCAGGATAATCGCTTGAACCTAGGAGGCGGAGGTTGCAGTGAGCCAAGATCACGCCATTTCACTCCAGCCTAGGAGACAAGAGCGAAACTCTGTCTCAAAAAAAAGAAAAAAAAAAAAAAACCCCGAAATAGTGGGTGGCTATCTGTGTTATTACTGGAGGTCTTTCTGGTGAGGGTCTGCCTCTCCCTGCCTCTGGGTGCAAACCTGGGAGGGGCCTTCCATTTTCCAACTTGTTTCTTGGTTAACTTATTCTGTTGTAACCAAAAGAGGTGTGCGATCACTGCTGGAGTTTTTTTGCTCAAATATGTGTGGTCAGTGCAGAAAGCAGATGCCAATGTGTGGCTGGAGTAGGACAAATCTAGTCCTGATCCCTCCTATGACTCTGACCAGCAGAGATTAAGGTCTCCTGCACTGTCGAATATAAAAGCATCAAGTCACATGTGGCTATTTAATTTCATTAAAATAAAAAGTTCCTTACTTGTACCACCTGCATTTCGAAGTGCTTGAGAGCTCATGTGGTTAATGGCTACCATATTAGATAGTGTAGATTTAATCCATTTCCATCACTGTAGAAAAGTTCTGTTGGGGCCCCGTGTGGTGGCTCATGCCTGTAATCCCAGCTCTTTGGGAGACCAGGGCGAGCGGATCACGAGTTCGAGACCAGGCTGGCCAACATAGTGAAACCCTGTCTCTACTAAAAATACAAAAAAGTAGCCGAGTCTGGTGGTGTGCGCCTGTAATCCCAGCTACTAGGGAGGCTGAGGCAGGAGAATCACCTGAACCCTGGAGGCAGAGGTTGCAGTGAGCCGAGATCGCACCATTGCACTCCAACCCGGACGGCAGTGCAAGACTCCGTCTCAAAAAATATATATATATATATATGTTGGATAGCACCGTAAACCCTTTCCCCACAAAGCTGGCATTGGATCGAATCGGCCTGCCTCTTTCTCCATATCTTCCTTTAAAAAACTGTAGTATTATTTGTAATCCTAGGAAAAACGTGGCCTTTGGTTTGAATAATGGCTCAACTTCTGACGAGATGTATTTCTGTGGGCAGTCTTACCTATTGTAGCCTTAATCTTCATCTGCAATATGGAGATAATTCCATGTAACTCATAATGAAGGTGAGGAAATAACTAAGAGTATATAAAGTATCTGGACATAGTTAATTTGTCTCCTTTTGTCCACCCCATGTGTGCAGTTGATGCAGAAGAGGCATTCCAATCCTTTCTCATCCAGACTTATTGTGGGGGGGTGGTGCCTGCAAAGAGTATGTTTTGCGATCTTGTCTAGAACAGTACTCCGGCCAGGTAGCAGCGAGGCTACCTCAGTTTACTAAAAAAGGGACAGGGGTATTGAATATCTGAAAGGACTGGAGGTGGGAGTGGGGGCACCCTGAAAAGGAAGGGAGACTCTACATTTATGTTTCGATGGGGAGGTGTGTGTAGTGACTGTGTGGGCACCGACAGTCCTTCCTCACACGGGGGACTGGGAGCCAGGAGGAACGCCTAGGGACTAGTCCAGTTTTCTTCGGGTCCCCAAACGTGGCAAGAACCCACCCTCTGCAGCGCCAGGCGCCGTACCTCACTTTCTCCATTTGCGGACTCCAGTTCCCAGGATGCTGAGCAGCGGCCAATCTCCTGGCTCTTCTTCCATCCCCCTCCCGGGAAAGACTGCCCCTGGCCAAAGCAAGGGGGCAGTTGGAGTTTCAGGGACCAATGACTGCAAGGGTATGGAATTAAAAAGCGGCCGGAGTCCTAGTTTCGCGGCCTGGGCGGTAAATGAAGAGGCTCCAGGGCCGCGGCAGACAGGAGGTGGGCTTCGTTCCCACGTGTCTGCCCGGCTGCCGGCCCGGCGCGGTCGGGGTTAACCCGGAGCGGAAGGATCCCGCAGCGTGTGCGTAGAACTGCAGAGTCACAGCCTTTCCTCCGAGAGGGCGGGATCCCTCCGCCGCTCCGCTCCAACACAAAATAGGGCCGCCTCTTCTCCTTTCTCCCCCTCTCGAGTGGGGTGCCCCGGGCAAAAGGCCCCCCCGGATCTCGCGCCGAAGGCTTCACGAATCTTCACGACCGCTGCCCAGCTCTCGGGCCAGGAAATAGCCCCTTCGCAGGAACCACCCTACCGGCCGAACAGGAGGCGGAGGGGGGGAGGCGGAGCGGCGCCGCGCTGCACTACTTTCCTCTCCGGTTGCAAATGGCTGCCTCGTTCCCCACTTTCCGCTCAGTTTCCTGACCCCCCGGTGCCGGGAGCCGGGGTTGGGCCATGCACCTCTAGGCCCCCTGCGATCACAGTCAGCCGGGGTCGAGGGGGTGCCACCGACCAAAGCCGGCCAGGCCGGGGGCGGGGCAGCTCCCGAGGCCAGAGGGGAAGGGAGGCGAGCGCAGGGCCTGGAGCGGCCGGAGGGGAGCGGGCAGAGGGCTCGCACCGCCCGCCCCTTCCTCTTCCTCGCCCACCTAGCCTCCTCCCTTCCCCGGGGGGAGCAGAAGGTGGGGGGCTCGAAGCCGCCGAGGGTGAGCGCTCGGGGTCGAGAAGCCCGGCGCTGGGTGTGTGTCAGGTTCAGCCCCGCGGCCCCGCCGGCCCCGCGTCGCCGTAGCTCGCGCGGCCCCGGGCGCCGGCCGGGGCGGGGAGAGGGGCTCGGCGCTCCTGCGAGGGTCTCACGTTCCATCCGGGCCAGGCGCGGGGCGGCGCGGCATTCCTTCCGGGCTGCTGGGGAGGCGCCTCGACGTTCCATCTGGAGAGCCTCGACGTTCCGCCCGAGCCCGGCGCGGGCGGCCGGGGCGCTGGCCGGGCCCTAGGACTAAGAGGCCGCCCGGCGACGCGGATGCGGAGCCTGCTCGCCCAAGATCAAAGCCACCGGTGCTCTCTTTGTGTCCGCTCGGGATTCGCCGCCCTGGGGCTGTCCATGGAAACCTAAACTGCTGGAACCTGAGGCAGAGAACCCCTCTTTGGCTTCTTGCTGTTTTTTGTGGGGGGAGGGTGGCCACTCCGACCTGGATTTACCGTTCTTGGCCCCCCTAAGCCCCCCCGTGCGGGGGGCGGCTGTGATCGCTCTGGCGGTTGGAGGTCGGGGAGCGGCCCGGGCTCTGGCCATGTTCTCGGATGAGGATTTCTGGATCGCCCTGTGAAGAGGTGAGTGAAGTCCGCCCGGCCAGGGCCCAGAAAGGGTTGGACTGGGGGCACAGCCAGATGGACTATCTTAGCCGGAGCTGGCCTTTAGGTTGGAGAAGGGGGTGCCAAAGCTGGGGAGCGTTCCTTTGGCAGGGTCTGTCAAGGGAACCTGAGCCAGTCACCAGGGCAGAACTGAGGCCTGGTGTCTTGGGGTGTGCCTCTTTAAAGACTGGGGGTTCAGAGAACCACGGGAGTTTGGGAACCTGGCCAGATAGCCTCTCTGCCTGTTTATTTTTGTGTTGGGGGAGCTCGACTAAAGTAGGACCCAGGCCCTGATGCCAGCACCAATCCCAGGCTGCTGCTGCTCCTCTCAGGGTTCCTTGTGGGCCTTGGGACAGAGCAACTTGGGATGGTGGGGGAGGGTGCCACTGCCAGGTCAGACTTATTATGCCAGTTGGATCTTAAGGTTGTTCCTACCGAGTTGGGCACCCAAAGCAGTCCCTGGAAAACTCAAGGAACCCCAGATCCTTCACCAGGCCTTCTTTCACTGGGCAAAGGGAGAGTGTGTGGAAACTGACTAGTTGTGTGTGAAGGGAATGGCTGGGGCAAGAAGGAGGCGGGGCTGGGGGCAGCTCTGGCCCTGCTGTTCAACTTTAAACTACCCCTGCCTGGCAAAGTGACCCCAGTGAGGCCTACTGCTGTCTTAGCCTGCTTTGCCTCCCCTCCTCTTAGGATGGATCTAATCTCTAGAGGATTATAGAAGAGGCCCTTGAGATTTGCTCCCTGCGAATGTAGGCTGCAAAAAATGGCTTTTGTCTTTTGCCTTCTCCCGGCCTGGTATGGAGAGCTGGCTGCCATGAGTCCCTGGCCAGTCCTGCAAGCCCCTCCCAGACCTCTCCAACCCTTTTTTGACCAGGGATTGTTAACTGGTTTTCTGATCCTGTACCAACTGTGCAGAATGGGGTGGCCTGTATCTCTCTGGAGGAGAAATGGCTTGATCAGAGCTCTTTTCTCCTGGAAACCAGTGATTCTACACCTGGCAGTAGGTATTGGGGAGAAAGAGTGTGTATGTGCCTGCAGCTTGAGCCTCAATCCTGTGGGCCTTGCTTGGGCTGGGACTGCCCCTCTCACACCTGTCATGCTGCCCAGCAGGGATTTGGCTGGTGCATTTTGCTCCTTCTATCTGCTCCAACATACATATGCTAGATTTCTTTGAGTCTGGTTTTGAGAAAGAGAAAATAGAGGTTTTGCCTTTTAAAGATTTCTCAAAGGTGAGAGGTGTTACAGGGGTAGTGGAGTGAGGTGAGCTGTCAACCCTGCTCTCCACTCCTGCATTCTATGGAGAGTCCCTCCTGTTTGTCCTGAAACAACTTCCTTACGTAGGACTGCACCTTGTTAGCTGTGCCTGCCTTCAGGATGAGCCAGGGACACAGTTCAGAGGGTCTGCAGGGCCAGTGTTCCTTTTGGATCCATCTCGGAGGGCTGACCCAAAATGGGGGTGGGAAGAGGTGTGGTTTGAGTCTCAGGCTGGGAACCAGGAAGTCCTGAGTCCTACTGAAGAGCTGTTCACTCAAGGGCCTGCTGCAGCCTTATACCTCTCCAAGTGTCCATTTCCCCCTTGCCTGGGAAAATGGAGTGAAAGCTGTTGGTCTGGGAGGGAGGCAGGAAGGAGAGTGGGTTGAGATCAATCCCTGTCCTTTTCTTTGCTGTTTTGGACCTCTAAGGTATAGGATTGAGGGGTGCCAGCACAGTTTTACTCCCTAGATCTGTACCTACTGTCTGGGATCTCTAGTTCTGTGGAGGAAGCCTGGCGAGACACTAGCCCATTTTAGATCCAGGGAAAAAATCCTTGGTGTGTATGTGTGTGGGTTTACTGACTGTGAATGATGGGACTGGATAACCTGGGGTCTTTGTTTAGATATGTTCAGGGGCCTGTTAACTGGGAATCAGCATTGGGATCCCGGTGCTGGACTTCAGGGCTGGGGAAATAGGGACTGAGGGCTGAGGCTTTTGGAGGTGCCCCTAGATTATTTTTGGTACAACTTGTATGACATTCTTCTCTTTGCTTCTTAATCTCTCATCTTCCATGGCCCCATGCATGGGCTCTGGCTTTGGAGGATGGTTGTAGTCTGTCTCTCAAGGCCAGATGAAGGTGGTTTCTTTACCTTCTTGAGCAGTACCAGCCTTACCTGCCCGAGAGGGCTGAGCTCGGGGGAGAGCTGAGGAATTTGCCCCTCTGGCCTTGTGTGAGGCAGCTCTCCTACCCACTGTATTATCATTGTTGCCCTTTGCTTCTTGATGTTTGTGACTCTTTTGGCCTTAACTTTGAGAGCAGAGCGGGTAGAGGATCTTTCGGGGTATGTAGTGGTAAGAAGTAGTAAGATGCAAACAATTAGAAAACTTTAAGAGCCCCTTGGACCTTCTGGGTGTGGTCAGGCCTTGAATGACTGAATGGAAGAGGGGCCTGGCTGCTGCCCTCACCTCCATCTCCCACTTCCCATGGTAGCTTCTAAGGACTCCTTGAAGTTCTGGAGCAGCTTTTCTATGAGCCGGCCAGATGACCACCCTGCTTTCCTTTCAGGTGTGGTTGTGTGGCAGGTTTGGGAAAGAGAGATGGCTTGGGAATGGAGATGATGTGTATCAGGTGATGCTTTACTTTATCCAGTAGGTTCTGAGAGTGTTAGGGGAAAAAGGAATTTTCTTTCCTGTGACATGTCTCCAGAGGGGCGTAGCCAGTATCTGGAAATAAAGGGTGAGTTCAGAGCAGGAGGAGTGATACTGTAGTTCTTAGGGAATTGATTTACTGATTTGGGGCGCCTTTGAGGGTTCCCCCTTGTCTCGTTTGTCCCAGTCATTCAACCCTAAGTGGCTGACTGGGGTGTTTGCCTTCCAGTTTGGGAGGAGAGGCTGTCCTTGCTAAGGGTGGTGTGGTCACTCTGGTTAGTCAAGAAGAGTGGATAAGGTGAGAGATTAATTTATCAAACTTTTATTGTTTAGAGTTCTGTTTTAGGGATTTCCCCCACCTCACCACCACTTGCTTTAGGAACACTGTATTCTTCTCTGATTAAGAGAAAGGATATATACTTCCCACTACAAGCTGCTGGCACTTATCCCTTTCTTCCTCCTCCTATAGGGTCCCTTTCCTATTCCTCATATCTGTAATTATTGTTCCCCCCCCCCCCCCCCCGCTGTGCTTAATTCCCTCTGAGGTCTAGGAAAATAATACCCAAAGGTGTAGGTCTCAACTTTTTTAGGTGTAACTTTAGTGTGTTTCATTAGGCTCTGATACAGGCATGTATTTCTTAGAAGAATGGACAAGGGACCGTTATTCCCCACCCCCATGTATGTGTGTGGAAACCCTGCTTGAGGGAAGAGGAAGGAAGCTACTCAGCTCTGCTGTGCTGTGTCCTGCCCTGTTTAGAACTCCTCTGAGTGACTGTATGCGTCCTGAGACTACAATTCCCAGCATGCTTAGCCTCAGGCCTGGCTACACATGCTCAGTAACTCTCAAGGTCCACTTCTGTTAACTACTAGGGATATCTGAAGAGGAAGGGCAGTTGGTGTTGCTAAGGGCAATGACCTGAGACCTTCAGGCTGGGTGAGACCCTGAGCTCAGTTAGGGCACGGGCTAGGGGTTGGTCTGAGCTGGATTTAGGTTGGAAGTGGGTGGAAATTAGGGAGTTTCTTCTTTTGTGATGGTGATGTCCTCGTAGAAACAAGTGGCGGTGGGGGAGATCTATCCATAGCTAGGCTATAGTTCTAGTAGTGTGTTCCATCTCTTGCATTGCCTCAGACTCTGCCTCTGGGAGAGGGATTTTTGCTGGACTCAGGCTTCCTGGGTCATAACTACCCCTGGGTTGGCACAGACTAGCCTCTAGAATGGCAGCTTACTTGAGACTTGAAGAAAAGGTGTGGAATAGGGCTCACCAAAAGCCAAAAACCCAGAGGCAAGGCAAACAGCAGTATTAGATATAAATGGATATGCTTCTAGTTGGATGCTATGGCCCCAGGAACTCTTACAGAGGAGGCTGGAAGTGGGAAAGTCAAATGGATCCCCTGAGAATCTCTCCAGAGTGGGAGAAGAGGGTATGTGTTTATCTGGGGAGGAAGTGACCCTACAGGTTAGGGAGAATGACTTTCTTGTCAGTATAGGATTTTGTAGTATGGCTTGCTCTGATGTCTGGAGGGTCTGGATGCCTTCTTCCCAGGATTCTGGGAAAAGTGCTTCTTGGGAAGACTTACTAGGCATATAGATCTCTTCCTTGGCACCAACAGGTCTCCCCGAGAGGGCCCTGCCCAGTCGGAGAGAGGGATGGACAGCCAGAAGCTGCCTGGTGAGGATAAAGATTCAGAACCGGCAGGTGAGTAGGACAAATTCTTTATTTGCTTTTAGATTTCACAGGCAACCTTATATTTTTGGTCTTGGCCCAAGGACATGAGCTAAGTCTATGCAGCAGATAAGTAATGGAACAACTTTGTTCTTTGAGACAACAGTTGAAATATCATAACTCTGATCCACTCAGGTTTTGGATAATCTCATGTGTCTGGTGAGTGGACTTTGTATTAAATAGGGATGATGACTGACACATGCTGTTTGTCTGTTTATTCAGCTGATGGACCTGCAACTTCTGAGGACCCAAGTGCCACTGAGTCAGACCTGCCTAACCCACATGTGGGAGAGGTCTCTGTCCCTAGTTCTGGGAGTCCCAGTCTTCAGGAGACTCCTCAGGACTGCAGGTAACTTGTTTGAGGGCACATAAGGATTTGATTTGAGAGTCTAGGGCTTTCAAGGAAGAGAATTTAGGAAAATGAGTGTCGGGGAACCATGGGCATGCCAAATCATGGGGTTGCTGGGGGCCTGGCGTGGTACTGATGCTTGTGTGTCCACAGTGGGGGTCCGGTGCGGCGTTGTGCTCTCTGTAACTGCGGGGAGCCCAGTCTGCATGGGCAGCGGGAGCTACGGCGCTTTGAGTTGCCATTTGATTGGCCCCGGTGTCCAGTGGTATCCCCTGGGGGGAGCCCAGGGCCCAATGAGGCAGTGCTGCCCAGTGAGGACCTGTCACAGATTGGTTTCCCTGAGGGCCTTACACCTGCCCACCTAGGAGAACCTGGAGGTGAGTGAGGAGAATGGGGCAGCAAATGGGAGAAGGACTGGGTAGTCCTGAGCCAGCGATCCCCTTTCTGTTAACTCTTTCCTTTCTGTTTACCTCTTCCCACCTGTAAAGGGTCCTGCTGGGCTCACCATTGGTGTGCTGCGTGGTCGGCAGGCGTATGGGGGCAGGAGGGCCCAGAACTATGTGGTGTGGACAAGGCCATCTTCTCAGGGATCTCACAGGTGGGGCTGGGGCCAAGGGATTGCATAGGTGAAGGGTAGGGCTGGTGGGCTTCTGAGAGTCAGGGTGGAATGAGAAGGAGTGTGGGTATGCTGGGGCAGAGCTAGTGCCTGAACTGTTTCTTTGGGGAGAGCTGGCTGACACTGAGGCTCTTTCTTCACCCTGGCAGCGCTGCTCCCACTGCGCCAGGCTTGGTGCCTCCATCCCTTGCCGCTCACCTGGATGTCCACGGCTTTACCACTTCCCCTGCGCGACTGCCAGTGGTTCCTTCCTATCCATGAAAACACTGCAGCTGCTATGCCCAGAGCACAGTGAGGGGGCTGCACATCTGGGTGAGAAGTCCTGATCTTTGGTCATAGGGCAAATGAGAGACCAAGTGTGCCTTGGATTTTTGTACTCTACAGAGCACTGATCAAAGTATAGAATTATATACTGTTGGTCTGCCTCACTAAAATAGGTGTGAACTTTGTGAGCACCAGGGGTTTGCCTGTCTCGTTTACCATTGTGTCTCCAGTGCCTAGAACAGCTGGCAGACGTTGGGCAGGCACTCAGTAACTTTGTTATTTGTTCATTCTGTGCCCATGGAGTGCCTGTTTTGTGTACGGCACTGTGCTGAGGCTTGCAAGGAATCCATAGCTGACCTGTGGTGTCTCTACCCCCTGCAGAGGAGGCTCGCTGTGCAGTGTGTGAGGGGCCAGGGGAGTTGTGTGACCTGTTCTTCTGTACCAGCTGTGGGCATCACTATCACGGGGCCTGCCTGGACACTGCTCTGACTGCCCGCAAACGTGCTGGCTGGCAGTGCCCTGAATGCAAAGTGTGCCAAGCCTGCAGGTAGGAATGGAAGGGCACGAGGGAAGTCTTAGGCACAACACAGGTTAGGGTTGAAAATGAGGGCAGTCGGAGAAGGCCTGTTAACATGAAAACAACAAAAAAGAAACGAGGGCAGAGAGGACACTGGAATGTTCCCTGTGCCTCTGCAGGAAACCTGGGAATGACTCTAAGATGTTGGTTTGTGAGACGTGTGACAAAGGATACCATACTTTCTGCCTAAAACCACCCATGGAGGAACTGCCTGCTCACTCTTGGAAGTGCAAGGTGAGTGTACCCTGATTCTGCCCTACTGTCCCTAACTCTGCCTCCTACAGCATTCTCTGTCTTGACAAGTCCTATACTCTTCTTTAGTCTTTGCTGTCTGACCAATGCCTGTTTTGCCCACTCCCTTCCCTTAGGCATGCCGGGTGTGCCGGTCCTGTGGGGCGGGCTCAGCAGAACTGAATCCCAACTCGGAGTGGTTTGAGAACTACTCTGTCTGTCACCGCTGTCACAGAACCCAGGGAGGTCAGCCTATCAGCTCTGTTGCTGAGCAGCATACCCCTGTGTGTAGCAGGTAAGTGGTGTGGACTGACTGAGATTGGGCTGGCAGGTTGGAAGGACTGAGTTTGGCAGGGTTCTTCTTAAATTGAGTGGACTTTGAGAGGAGAGCCTTAAGGTGGGCAGTGCCATCCACAGCATTCGTGCCTCGCCCCAGTGTGCTCTCTAGGATTTGTTAGCTGGTGAGAGCCACAGTGCCTGCTCCCCTGTACCCTCTGCAGATTTTCACCCCCAGAGTCTGGCGATACCCCCACTGATGAGCCCGATGCTCTGTACGTTGCATGCCAAGGGCAGCCAAAGGGTGGGCACGTGACCTCTATGCAACCCAAGGAACCGGGGCCCCTGCAATGTGAAGCCAAACCACTAGGTGAGTAGGGTTTGAGGGTCCCTGAAATTCATCCCCTTTTATTCTGTGATAAGAGACAGTTTGTGCATTGCCCCGGACCCTGCACTTCCTGTGGGGTGGATCTGAGCTAGATAGGAGCATCGTGTTGTTGTGTCTGCAGGGAGAGCAGGGGTCCAACTTGAGCCCCAGTTGGAGGCCCCCCTAAATGAGGAGATGCCACTGCTGCCCCCACCTGAGGAGTCACCCCTGTCCCCACCACCTGAGGAATCACCCACATCCCCACCGCCTGAAGCATCGCGCCTGTCCCCACCACCTGAGGACTCGCCCGCATCCCCGCTTCCTGAGGCATTGCACCTGTCCCGGCCGCCGGAGGAATCGCCCCTCTCTCCGCCGCCTGAGGAGTCTCCTCTGTCTCCCCCACCTGAATCATCACCTTTTTCTCCACTGGAGGAGTCGCCCTTCTCTCCACTGGAAGAGTCACCCCCGTCTCCTGCACTTGAGACGCCTCTATCCCCACCACCTGAAGCATCGCCCCTGTCCCCACCATTTGAGGAATCTCCCTTGTCCCCGCCACCTGAGGAACTGCCCACTTCCCCGCCACCTGAAGCATCTCGCCTGTCTCCACCGCCTGAGGAGTCACCCATGTCCCCTCCACCTGAAGAGTCACCCATGTCTCCACCACCAGAGGCATCTCGTCTGTTTCCACCATTTGAAGAGTCTCCTCTGTCCCCTCCACCTGAGGAATCTCCCCTCTCCCCACCACCTGAGGCATCACGCCTGTCCCCACCACCTGAGGACTCGCCTATGTCCCCACCACCTGAAGAATCGCCTATGTCCCCACCTCCTGAGGTATCGCGCCTGTCCCCGCTGCCTGCGGTGTCACGCCTGTCTCCACCGCCTGAGGAATCTCCCTTGTCCCCACCGCCTGAGGAGTCTCCCACATCCCCTCCACCTGAGGCTTCACGCCTCTCCCTGCCACCTGAGGACTCCCCCACATCCCCACCACCCGAGAACTCCCCCACATCCCCACCACCTGAGGACTCGCTCATGTCCCTGCCGCTGGAGGAGTCACCCCTGTCACCACTACCTGAGGAGCCACAACTCTGTCCCCTATCCGAGGAGCCGCACGTGTCCCCCCGGCCTGAGGAACTGCACCTGTCCCCCCGGCCTGAGGAGCCGCACCTATCTCCGCAGCCTGAGGAGCCACACCTGTCCCCCCAGCCTGAGGAGCCATGCCTGTGCGCTGTGCCTGAGGAGCCACACTTGTCCCCCCAGGCTGAGGGACCACATCTGTCCCCTCAGCTTGAGGAATTGCACCTGTCCCCCCAGACTGAGGAGCCACACCTGTCTCCTGTGCCTGAGGAGCCATTTTTGTCACCCCAGCCTGAGGAATCACACCTGTCCCCCCAGTCTGAGGAACCATGCCTGTCCCCCCGGCCTGAGGAATCGCACCTGTCCCCTCAGCTTGAGGAGCCACCCCTGTCCCCTCGGCCTGAAGAGCACCCCGAGGAGCCAGGCCAATGCCCTGCACCTGAGGAGTTGCCCTTGTTCCCTCCCCCTGGGGAACCACCCTTATCTCCCTTGCTTGGAGAGCCAGCCCTGTCTGAGCCTGGGGAACCACCTCTGTCCCCTCTGCCTGAGGAGGTGCCCTTGTCCCCGTCTGGGGAGCCATCCTTGTCACCTCAGCTGATGCCACCAGGTAAGGGGAAGTTAGTACCCTCTTACTCTGGAACAGCTGTAACTCTTCATGGCACGTCTGATCTAAGAGCCCTTCTTTTTTCTCTTTCCTTCCAGATCCCCTTCCTCCTCCGCTCTCACCCATTATCACAGCTGTGGCCCCACCGGCTCTGTCTCCTTTGGGGGAGTTAGAGTACCCCTTTGGTGCCAAAGGGGACAGTGACCCTGAGTCACCCTTGGCTGCCCCCATCCTGGAGACACCCATCAGCCCTCCACCAGAAGCTAACTGCACTGACCCTGAGCCTGTCCCCCCTATGATCCTTCCTCCATCTCCAGGCTCCCCAGTGGGGCCGGCTTCTCCCATCCTGATGGAGCCCCTTCTCCCTCAGTGTTCGCCACTCCTTCAGCATTCCTTGGCTCCCCAAAACTCCCCTCCTTCCCAGTGCTCCCCTCCTGCCCTGCCACTGTCCGTTCCCTCCCCGTTGAGTCCCATAGGGAAGGTAGTGGGGGTCTCAGATGAGGCTGAGCTGCACGAGATGGAGACTGAGAAAGTTCCAGACCCTGAATGCCCAGCCTTGGAACCCAGTGCCACCAGTCCTCTCCCTTCCCCGATGGGGGATCTTTCCTGCCCTGCCCCCAGCCCTGCCCCAGCCCTGGATGACTTCTCTGGCCTAGGGGAAGACACAGCCCCTCTGGATGGGATTGATGCTCCAGGTTCACAGCCAGAGGCTGGACAGACCCCTGGCAGTTTGGCTAGTGAACTTAAAGGCTCCCCTGTGCTCCTGGACCCCGAGGAGCTGGCCCCCGTGACCCCTATGGAGGTCTACCCCGAATGCAAGCAAACAGCAGGGCAGGGCTCACCATGTGAAGAACAGGAAGAGCCACGTGCACCAGTGGCCCCCACACCACCCACTCTCATCAAATCCGACATCGTTAATGAGATCTCGAATCTGAGCCAGGGTGATGCCAGTGCCAGTTTTCCTGGCTCAGAGCCCCTCCTGGGCTCTCCTGACCCGGAGGGGGGTGGCTCCCTGTCCATGGAGCTGGGGGTCTCTACAGATGTTAGTCCAGCCCGAGATGAGGGCTCCCTACGGCTCTGTACCGACTCACTGCCAGAGACTGATGATTCACTATTGTGCGATGCTGGGACAGCTATTAGCGGAGGCAAAACTGAGGGGGAGAAGGGGCGGCGGCGCAGCTCCCCAGCCCGTTCCCGCATCAAACAGGTGAGGGACTGTCTAGCTGCGGGATGTGATCAGAGTTAGCCCTGTCAGAGGTATAGTCCTGTGTCACTGATACTTTCCCACCTTGCTTTGTGAATCCTATACTTGGAGATCCTTTATTCCAATTATTAAGGAGAAAATACTAATACATAGAAGGGATGAGTAATTTGCCCAGATTCATGGTTACTCAGTAATAGAATTGGGACCAGAAACTTGGTTCTTTCAAGTCACTGTTTTTTCTCCATGTCCATGTCGGCCACTCTTGGGAGGGGAAGAATGGGTTTGGGCTACAGCTATGCACTTGTTGATATCTGGGAGTTTGGCCTTTTCCCCTGCCATGAGTGGGACTCCTGGGCTTATTACCTGTCTTACTGTGTCCATTTGTCACTTCTTCTGTTCAAGTGTGTAAACCCAACACACTAGCCCTTGACATGCTCCTGTCATTGTCCCCTTCTTTCACTCAGGGTCGCAGCAGCAGTTTCCCAGGAAGACGCCGGCCTCGTGGAGGAGCCCATGGAGGACGTGGTAGAGGACGGGCCCGGCTAAAGTCAACTGCTTCTTCCATTGAGACTCTGGTAGTAAGGAGATGCCTCCTATTCCTCCCATCCCCCGACCATGCTTTAGCACCCTCTGAGTCCTTCCAGTCCTTTGCATGCTTGCCTACCTGCCTGCTTGTCTAGGGTCTGTCTGGCTATGTCTGAATTCCTGTCCACTTGGCCCCCAGGTTTTTCTGAAATCTCTGCTATCAGGCTGAGGCCCAGTTTGGGAGCTGGGGTGTTCTGTCCGTTATTTCTGGCTTTTGGCCTTCATCTTAGCCAGGGGTTCACACTTTCTTCCCCCAACACCAAAGAGGAAAGTATCTTGGTGGGGGCAGATTTATCTGCCTCACTTTTCACAACTCTCTCCCCATTAGGTTGCTGACATTGATAGCTCTCCCAGTAAGGAGGAGGAGGAAGAAGATGATGACACCATGCAGAATACCGTGGTTCTCTTCTCCAACACAGACAAATTTGTCCTAATGCAGGTACCATACAGTGAGACCTGACACACTGAACATTGTGTATGTTTGTGTTTTGATGAGAGAATAGATGGGGAGAACTGGACCTACTTTTGGGATACCCAGCTAATGAGAAAACAGACCATGAATTCTAATCATGTTGTTCATTGGTTTGTCCATCCATCATATTTCTCTTGAGTGTCTCCTCTGAGCTTGGCACTAAGCTAGGAGCTAGAGAAATAGCAGTGAAAGGGGGCTGGGCACGGTGGCTCAAGCCTGTAATCCCAGCACTTTGGGAGAGCCGAGACGGGCGGATCCATGAGGTCAGGAGATCGAGACCATCTCCCTGGCTAACCACGCGTGAAGCCCCGTACTCTACTAAAAAATAACAAAAATAAAGCAGCGGGCAAGGTGGCGGGCGCCTGTAGTCCCAGCTACTTGGGAGGGCTGAGGCAGGGAAGTGGCGTAAACCCCGGAGCGAGCTTGACAGTGAGCTGAGAGTCTGGCCACTGCACTCAGCCCCGGGCGACGAGAGCAAGACTCCGTCTCAAAAAAAAAAAAAAAAAAAAAGAAATAGCAGTGAAAAGCTCTTTGCCCTATTGAAGTTTATAGCTTAGGGAACTTACATGTGTCCTCACTTGAATAATCTTGAAGCTGATAGAATTTTGTCACATATGTGATTCTCACCTGACCAGTCTTTACCCCATCTTATCTTCCTTTAATTTGTTCTTACCTTTACCCATGTCAGGCTTTATAAATTCAAGTGACCTGACTAGGTGAGTGAGGCATTCTAGGAAGGAGCAGGGTCCCTTGGTAGCTTACAGCATCCTAACGCTGTGGGATGGGGTTCCTGACTCTCTGGTCACAAATCAGTGTTGTAGCGTCATAGTGGGCTGGATCTGAGTGGGATGGGGAGATCTAGTTGGACATTTGGGTTTCTCTGTGTTTCCCCAGGACATGTGTGTGGTATGTGGCAGCTTTGGCCGGGGGGCAGAGGGCCACCTCCTTGCCTGTTCACAGTGCTCTCAGTGCTATCACCCTTACTGTGTCAACAGCAAGGTGAGTTCGGGCCCAAGAGGGGTAGGCTGGGAAATAGGGTCAGTTATTTGTTACCCTAGTTACTTGTCCTGGCCATACCACCCCTTAAAGCAGCCACTGGTCATGGATGTTGTTCATTAGTCACCAGTGGTTATCAAACTTTTCTTGGGGAAAAATACTTTGGAACTCATGGTGGACTTCATAGTTTCTTTGTGGTAGATCCTGACTTGCTGGTATAATTCAGTCCATTGTAAAAAATAACAACATGGCCGGGCATGGTGGCTCCCATCTGTAATCCCAGCACTTTGGGAGGCCTAGGCAGACGTATCACCTGAGATTAGGAGTTCAAGACCATTGTGGCCAACATGGTGAAACCCTGTCTCTACTAAAAATACAAAAATTAGCTGAGTGTGGTAGCGCGTGCCTGTAATCCCAGCCACTCGGGAGGCCGAGGCAGGAAAATTGCTTGAACCTGGGAGGCGGATGTTGCAGTGAACTGAGATCATGCCACTGCACTCCAGCCTGGGCAACAGAGTGAGCTCTGTTTCCAAAAAAAAAAAGAAAAAAGAAAAATTGGGGGACCTAATTCTGTCTATAGTCTCTTCTTAGGGACTTGGCTAGTGGAAAGATTGCTATTCTATTCACAATGAGGCAGTGGCTAGTGCAGCTCTTCTCTGATCAGCAGAGATGATTGGGAATCTAAGTTTAGAGTCCCTGTTTTGGGGACAAGGGTGCTCTGTCTAAGTCTCCCTGTGCTCAAATGGAGGCCTAGTCTCTGCATTGGGGTTCCTCCAGCTTCACCCTTAGAAGTCCCACCTCCTAGGCTGGGCATGGTGGCCCATACCTGTAATCCCAGCACTTCACTTCAGGAGGCTGAGGCAGGTGGATCACCCAAGGTCAGGAGTTTGTGACCAGCCTGACTAACATGGTGAAATCCTGTTTCTACTAAATACAAGAAAATTAGCTGGGCATGGTGGCAGGTACCTGTAATCCCAGCTACCTGGGAGGCTGAGACAGGAGAATTGCTTGTACCTGGGAGGCGGAGGTTGCAGTGAGCCAAGATCACGCCATTGCACTCCAGCCTGGGGAACAAGAGCAAAACTCCGTCCCCCCCCCCCCCAAAAAAAGTTCCACCTCCTTTCCACCTCACACCCTGAGAAGTTCCCATTTTCTGCCTCAGATCACCAAGGTGATGCTGCTCAAGGGCTGGCGTTGTGTGGAGTGTATTGTGTGTGAGGTGTGCGGCCAGGCCTCCGACCCCTCACGCCTGCTGCTCTGTGATGACTGTGATATTAGCTACCACACATACTGCCTGGACCCCCCACTGCTCACCGTCCCCAAGGGTGGCTGGAAGTGCAAGTGGTAAGGAGACTGTGATCTTTATTGGAGCCCTGGGGCCTTGAGATGTTAAAGTGGATATGATGTTGAGTATGTGACAGAGGCTGGGTTTAGGAGGCCAGGCTGGTGGCTTGGGTTCCTGGTGAGGGGACTTCTGGGTACTTTGGGTAGGTTGGGTGCTCAGGCTCTGTTTTCCTGCTCCTACCAGGTGTGTGTCTTGTATGCAGTGTGGGGCTGCCTCCCCTGGCTTCCACTGTGAATGGCAGAATAGTTACACACACTGTGGGCCCTGTGCCAGCCTGGTGACCTGCCCTATCTGTCATGCTCCTTACGTAGAAGAGGACCTACTAATCCAGTGCCGTCACTGTGAACGGTGAGAACATCCCTTTCTCTTCATGTTGGCCCCGTTGCTAGCCTCGCATTGCCTGAGCTCATTTCCTCCAGTCTCTGTTCTCCAGGTGGATGCATGCTGGCTGTGAGAGCCTCTTCACAGAGGACGATGTGGAGCAGGCAGCCGATGAAGGCTTTGACTGTATCTCCTGCCAGCCCTACGTGGTAAAGCCTGTGGGTGAGTACCAGCTGCTGGGTAGGGGGAGGAGTCAGGGCAGGGGTACCTTGCTTTGGGACAGGACCTCAGCCACCTCCGTTTGTCCTTCTCTCCATAGCGCCTGTTGCACCTCCAGAGCTGGTGCCCATGAAGGTGAAAGAGCCTGGTGAGTCACAGAAATTTTGACTGCCAAAGCCAGACCAGACGTCTGACATCATCTGGTCTAACTCTAACCCCCCAGCTTCATCTCCTCATTTTAAGAGGAGGAAACTCAGGAAACTCAGACCCAGAGAAGTTAAGTGGCCTGCCCAAGGTTACCTAGTGAGTTAGTGGCAAAGTTACGACTAGAACCAAGGTTTCCAGCTTCCCGGGCAGTGTTCCTTTCATCAGGCACCATGGCCTCTTTACTGCCAGAATTTCATTTTCAGAACTCTTTTTTTTTTTTTTTTTTTTTTTGGTGAGACAGAGTCTCACTTTGTCGCCCAGGCTAGAGTGCAGTGACACAATCTTGGCACACTGCAAGCTCCACCTCCCGGGTTCACGCCATTCTCCTGCCTCAGCCTCCCGAGTAGCTGGAACTACAGGCGCCCATCACCATGCCCAGCTAATTTTTTGTATTTTTAGTAGAGACGGGGTTTCACCGTCTTAGCCAGTACGGTCTCGATCTCTGACCTCGTGATCTGCCTGCCTTGGCCTCCCAAAGTGCCAGGATTACAGGCGTGAGCCACCGTGCCCGGCCAAGAACATAACTCTTTTTTATCAGTGAAAGGGGCCAGGGACATCTCCTTTATCGTGATATGGCACTGCTCCTGGCATCTAGGACATTGTGTGCTGGCATTCAGCAAGTAGGGGCCCTCATAGCCCCAGACAGCAAGATAATCACCCTAGTGATGCTTGGGTTAATCATGAGCAAAGGCAGCCTTCTGAGTTACAGTTCCTCTCTGAATCTCCCTGGGTCACTGACAGAGAACTCGGGCCTCAGCCAGTGCCTTAGGTGGTCTCTTCTCCCCAGCAGTTAGACCCTAAGCTGGACTTTTGTCACTGTCTTTGTCTCAGCTAAGGACATAGGTTGAAACTTGCAGTTCTGGTTTCCCTGGGGCTTCCATCCAGGGATCACACACTCTCCTCTAATGCAGAGCCCCAGTACTTTCGCTTCGAAGGAGTGTGGCTGACAGAAACTGGCATGGCCTTGCTGCGTAACCTGACCATGTCACCACTGCACAAGCGGCGCCAGCGGCGAGGACGGCTTGGCCTCCCAGGCGAGGCAGGATTGGAGGGTTCTGAGCCATCAGAGGCCCTTGGTCCTGATGACAAGAAGGATGGGGACCTGGACACCGATGAGTTGCTCAAGGGTGAAGGTTAGCTTGGGGAATCTTAGGGAGCGGCAGAATAGTGGGAGCATGCCTCTGGGAGTGGGATGTTGGGTGGGGGCTACATTGCCACTCACAGTTACCCTTAAGCACTGCTGGTCTTGTCTAAGTGGCTCTGAGGCAAGGTCCTCAGCTCTCTCCATGGCAGGATGACAAGGTTAAAAGGGCCTATCGTTCTGATCTGCCTCTATCTTTTCTGTCACCATATGCAGGTGGTGTGGAGCACATGGAGTGCGAAATTAAATTGGAGGGCCCTGTCAGCCCTGACGTGGAGCCTGGCAAAGAGGAGACCGAGGAAAGCAAAAAACGCAAGCGTAAACCCTATCGGCCTGGTGAGGTCCTGGGATGGGTTTGTGGGGTGGTGGGGTGGCTTGGTGCAGCTCAATAGGTCCCCCAGCGGCTTCTCATCCACAGCTCTGCCTCCTCATAGGCATTGGTGGTTTCATGGTGCGACAGCGGAAATCCCACACACGCACGAAAAAGGGGCCAGCTGCACAGGCGGAGGTGTTGAGTGGGGATGGGCAGCCCGACGAGGGTGAGACGGGTGAGGGCACCAGTGGGGCCTGGGAGAAGGTGGGACAATGCTAGAGAGACCCAGTGGGTGGACTCATTGAAAGGGCCGAGAGGGTGGTAGACCCAGCTGGTGTTGTGGGAGAGAGTAGGCACAAAGTGTCACCCTGCAAGTTGGGAGCAGCATGCCCTCAACCCAAGTCTGACACTTCTGTTCTGTCCACAGTGATACCTGCTGACCTGCCTACAGAGGGCACCATGGAGCAGAGCTTAGCTGAAGGGGATGAGAAGAAGAAGCAGCAGCGGCGAGGGCGCAAGAAGAGCAAACTGGAGGACATGTTCCCTGCTTACCTGCAGGTGGGTCTCAGGCTCCAAGCAGTAAGGGAGGTGTCTGTGCCCTGCAGGGCATGAAGAAACCTGTTTCTCCTTGACTGCCCCACAGGAAGCCTTCTTTGGGAAGGAACTGCTGGACCTGAGCCGTAAGGCCCTTTTTGCAGTTGGGGTGGGCCGGCCAAGCTTTGGACTAGGAACCCCAAAAGCCAAGGGAGATGGAAGCTCAGAAAGGAAGGAACTCCCCACATCGCAGAAAGGTTAGTTATGTGGGAGTAAGTGGTCTGAGAGAATCCGACTTCCTTCTGGCTTAGGAGCTGGCAGTTTATTTGATGGGAAATGGACTGGCCTCCAGGAGTCAAGGGTGGGGTCAAGGGTCCTGGCCTGTAGGGCTGTGGGACTGGAGACCTGCTCTGGGCATCAGATGTAGGACATCTCTGATTGGAGTGGGGACTCTTGCTCATAGGCGATGATGGTCCAGATATTGCAGATGAAGAATCCCGTGGCCTCGAGGGCAAAGCTGATACACCAGGTGAGAGCTGCCGGGGGGACTGTCCTGTCTTGGCCTTGCCTCTGTCCCTCTGCCATGTCCCTGAGCATTGTCGGGTTGGAGGCTGGAAACTGTCCCATGACCCTCTGTGGTTCAGAGTGGCCATGACCCATACTGGCCTTGACCAATGGGTTTCTCCTGGCATTTACAGGACCTGAGGATGGGGGCGTGAAGGCATCTCCAGTGCCCAGTGACCCTGAGAAACCAGGCACCCCGGGTGAAGGGATGCTTAGCTCTGACTTAGACAGGATTTCCACAGAAGGTGAGGCTGTGACCCACACCTGTTTGTGTATAAGGGTTTTCTGTGGGAGAAGGAGGAGGTCCTATCTGTGGGACTATGATCTGTACAGCTTCTCTGGTGGGGAGTCCTGGGCACCTTCCTTGGCCATGATCATTTGTAGACCTGTTGTGTCACCTGAACTTCCCAGTCTTCCTCAGCAGTATCCTTCATTCCCCTACAGAACTGCCCAAGATGGAATCCAAGGACCTGCAGCAGCTCTTCAAGGATGTTCTGGGCTCTGAACGAGAGCAGCATCTGGGTTGCGGAACCCCTGGCCTAGAAGGCAGCCGTACGCCACTGCAGAGACCCTTTCTTCAAGGTGATACGGATGGGAGTGGTCTGAAGACTGACATAACCAAGCTTGCCTCCAGGATGGGCCAGTCGCTGTCTTTTCTCTGATCCTGTTCGTCTTGTAGGTGGACTCCCTTTGGGCAATCTGCCCTCCAGCAGCCCAATGGACTCCTACCCAGGCCTCTGCCAGTCCCCGTTCCTGGATTCTAGGTTGGTGTCTCTGTGTAAACTTCATGGGCAGTCCCTGTTGTCCTTTCCCTCCATCTGAGTTCATGCCTCGCCCCTTCCGACTCCTGCAGCGCTTCCCCTGTTCCTCCCCATTCCCTTGTGAGTGGCCCTCCTCTTTTGGGGCAGGGCAGTGGCCTGAGGCTCTGGGCAGTTTGTCTGGGGTGGGACTTGGCATCCCTGCACCCTGTGACTCTCTGCCCCTGCGCCCCAGGGAGCGCGGGGGCTTCTTTAGCCCAGAACCCGGTGAGCCCGACAGCCCCTGGACAGGCTCAGGTGGCACCACGCCCTCCACCCCCACAACCCCCACCACGGAGGGTGAGGGCGACGGACTCTCCTATAACCAGCGGAGTCTTCAGCGCTGGGAGAAGGATGAGGAGTTGGGCCAGCTGTCCACCATCTCACCCGTGCTGTATGCCAACATTAATTTTCCTAATCTCAAGCAAGATTACCCAGGTACCTGTGGGACGAGGGCAAAGGAGACAGCCTGGCAACATGGCAGGTGGAGGGGTTGCCTGCCAAGTCTCCTCTGACTCACTCCCTCTGCCCTCCAGACTGGTCAAGCCGTTGCAAACAAATTATGAAGCTCTGGAGAAAGGTTCCAGCAGCTGACAAAGCCCCCTACCTGGTGAGACAGAAAGGAGCATGGGTTAGCATGAGAACTGAGAGGGAGGAAGGGATCTTTGGGTAATTTACCTCAGTTCTTTCCACTCCCCACTCCTAAAGCAGCTAGGCCCGAAGGGATCAGCTTCTGGGTAGGGAGTGTGAAAACACTGTACAGTATGGGGGCGGGGCATGAGACCAAGCACTAGGCCCTAAGGCTGTGTCCTGTATCCCTCAGCAAAAGGCCAAAGATAATCGGGCAGCTCACCGCATCAACAAGGTGCAGAAGGTGAGTGGGGCTGGGCTGGGGTGTAGCAGTCCTCTAGTGGGTGGCTTCTCTTGAGGGTGGAGGGCCATGGGGCCTGCCTGCAGCAGCCTGACTGCCCTGTGCTTGGTCTCCCCCTGTAGCAGGCTGAGAGCCAGATCAACAAGCAGACCAAGGTGGGCGACATAGCCCGTAAGACTGACCGACCGGCCCTACATCTCCGCATTCCCCCCCAGCCAGGGGCACTGGGCAGCCCGCCCCCGGCTGCTGCCCCCACCATTTTCATTGGCAGCCCCGCTACCCCCGCCGGCTTGTCTACCTCTGCGGACGGGTTCCTGAAGCCGCCAGCGGGCTCGGTGCCCGGCCCTGACTCGCCTGGTGAGCTCTTTCTCAAGCTCCCACCCCAGGTGCCCGCCCAAGTGCCTTCACAGGACCCCTTTGGACTGACCCCCGCCTATCCCCTGGAGCCCCGCTTCCCCACGGCACCACCCACCTATCCCCCCTATCCTAGTCCGACGGGGGCCCCTGCGCAGCCCCCGATGCTGGGCGCCTCATCTCGTCCTGGGACTGGCCAGCCAGGGGAATTCCACACTACCCCACCTGGCACCCCCCGACACCAGCCCTCCACACCTGACCCATTCCTCAAACCCCGCTGCCCCTCGCTGGATAACTTGGCTGTGCCTGAGAGCCCTGGGGTAGGGGGAGGCAAGGCTTCCGAGCCCCTGCTCTCGCCCCCACCTTTTGGGGAGTCCCGGAAGGCCCTAGAGGTGAAGAAGGAAGAGCTTGGGGCGTCCTCTCCTAGCTATGGGCCCCCAAACCTGGGCTTTGTTGACTCACCCTCCTCAGGCCCCCACCTGGGTGGCCTGGAGTTAAAGACACCTGATGTCTTCAAAGCCCCCCTGACCCCTCGGGCATCTCAGGTAGAGCCCCAGAGCCCGGGCTTGGGCCTAAGGCCCCAGGAGCCACCCCCTGCCCAGGCTTTGGCCCCTTCTCCTCCAAGTCACCCAGACATCTTTCGCACTGGCTCCTACCCTGACCCCTATGCTCAGCCCCCATTGACTCCTCGGCCCCAGCCTCCGCCCCCTGAGAGCTGCTGTGCTCTGCCCCCTCGCTCACTGCCTTCCGACCCTTTCTCCCGAGTGCCTGCCAGTCCTCAGTCCCAGTCCAGCTCCCAGTCTCCACTGACACCCCGTCCTCTGTCTGCTGAAGCTTTTTGCCCATCCCCCGTTACCCCTCGCTTCCAGTCCCCTGACCCTTATTCTCGCCCACCCTCACGCCCTCAGTCCCGTGACCCATTTGCCCCATTGCATAAGCCACCCCGACCCCAGCCCCCTGAAGTTGCCTTTAAGGCTGGGTCTCTAGCCCACACTTCACTGGGGGCTGGGGGTTTCCCAGCAGCCCTGCCCTCGGGGCCGGCAGGTGAGCTCCATACCAAGGTCCCAAGTGGGCAGCCCCCCAATTTTGTCCGGTCCCCTGGGACGGGAGCATTTGTGGGCACCCCCTCTCCCATGCGTTTCACTTTCCCTCAGGCGGTAGGGGAGCCTTCCCTAAAGCCCCCTGTCCCTCAGCCTGGTCTCCCGCCACCCCATGGGATCAACAGCCATTTTGGGCCCGGCCCCACCTTGGGCAAGCCTCAAAGCACAAACTACGCAGTAGCCACAGGGAACTTCCACCCATCGGGCAGCCCCCTGGGGCCCAGCAGCGGGTCCACAGGGGAGAGCTATGGGCTGTCCCCGCTACGCCCCCCGTCAGTTCTGCCACCACCTGCACCCGACGGATCCCTCCCCTACCTGTCCCATGGAGCCTCACAGCGATCAGGCATCACCTCTCCTGTCGAAAAGCGAGAAGACCCAGGGGCTGGAATGGGTAGCTCTTTGGCGACACCTGAACTCCCAGGTACCCAGGACCCAGGCATGTCCGGCCTTAGCCAAACAGAGCTGGAGAAGCAACGACAAGTAAGTTGACACCCTGGAGCTAAGCCCCACATATCACTGCTGTCTCTGGGTCAGCCCCATGATTAGAGTAGAATGGGCTTATTCCTTTTCTTTTTTTTTTTTTTTTTGCACAGCGCCAGCGACTACGAGAGCTGCTGATTCGGCAGCAGATCCAGCGCAACACCCTGCGGCAGGAGAAGGAAACAGCTGCAGCAGCTGCAGGAGCAGTGGGGCCTCCAGGCAGTTGGGGTGCTGAGCCCAGCAGCCCTGCCTTTGAGCAGCTGAGTCGAGGCCAGACCGCCTTTGCTGGGACTCAGGTAGGTAGAGTGACAAGGGATAGTGGGGCCAGGATACTGAAGGTTGCCCCACCTTCATCTACCTTGTCTCTTCTAGGACAAGAGCAACCTTGTGGGGCTGCCCCCAGGCAAGCTGAGTGGCCCCATCCTGGGACAAGGGTCCTTCCCTGGCGATGACCGACTCTCCCGGCCACCTCCACCAGCCACGCCTTCGTCTATGGATGTCAACAGCCGGTGAGGCTCCAGGAGGTTCCCTGGGGGTAAACCAAGGGGTATGAATTTTATCACTGTTGCACGCTCTTGTGATTTTCCTGTAGCACTAATCCTTTTCCAGTATCACTTTCTCTTCTTCCTCATTCCTTTTCTTCCTCACTGCATTAATTCTATCCTTCCTCACTGCCGTAAGCACATGTTCTTGCTCCTTTTCATCTGATTTCATCTTATTGACTACTGTATATTCTTCCAGGCAACTGGTAGGAGGCTCCCAAGCTTTCTATCAGCGAGCACCCTATCCTGGGTCCCTGCCCTTACAGCAGCAACAGCAACAACTATGGCAGCAGCAACAGGCAACAGCAGCAACCTCCATGCGATTTGCCATGTCAGCTCGCTTTCCGTCAACTCCTGTACCTGAACTTGGCCGCCAAGCTCTAGGTTCCCCATTGGCGGGAATTCCCACCCGTCTGCCAGGCCCTGGTGAACCAGTGCCTGGTCCAGCTGGTCCTGCCCAGTTCATTGAGCTGCGGCACAATGTACAGAAAGGACTGGGACCTGGGGGCACTCCATTTCCTGGTCAGGGCCCACCTCAGAGACCCCGTTTTTACCCTGTAAGTGAGGACACCCACCGACTGGCTCCTGAAGGGCTTCGGGGCCTGGCGGTATCAGGTCTTCCCCCACAGAAACCCTCAGCCCCACCGGCCCCTGAATTGAGCAACAGTCTACATCCGACACCCCACACCAAGGGTCCTACCCTGCCAACTGGCTTGGAGCTGGTCAGCCGACCTGCCTCGAGCACTGAGCTTGGCCGCCCCACTCCTCTGGCCCTGGAAGCTGGGAAGTTGCCCTGTGAGGATCCCGAGCTGGATGATGATTTTGATGCCCACAAAGCCCTAGAGGATGATGAAGAGCTTGCTCACCTGGGTCTGGGTGTGGATGTGGCCAAGGGTGATGATGAACTGGGCACCTTAGAAAACCTGGAGACGAATGACCCCCACTTGGATGACCTGCTCAATGGAGATGAGTTTGATCTGCTGGCATATACTGATCCTGAGCTGGACACTGGGGACAAGAAGGACATCTTCAATGAGCACTTGAGGCTGGTAGAATCAGCTAATGAGAAGGCTGAACGGGAGGCCCTGCTGCGTGGGGTGGAGCCAGGACCCTTGGGCCCTGAGGAGCGCCCTCCTCCTGCTGCTGATGCCTCTGAGCCCCGCCTGGCATCTGTGCTCCCTGAGGTGAAGCCCAAGGTGGAGGAGGGTGGACGCCACCCTTCCCCTTGCCAGTTCACCATTACTACCCCCAAGGTAGAGCCCGCACCTGCTGCCAATTCCCTTGGCCTGGGGCTAAAGCCAGGACAGAGCGTGATGGGCAGCCGGGATACCCGGATGGGCACAGGGCCATTTTCTAGCAGTGGGCACACAGCTGAGAAGGGCTCCTTTGGGGCCACAGGAGGACCACCAGCTCACCTGCTGACCCCCAGCCCACTGAGTGGTCCAGGAGGATCCTCCCTGCTAGAAAAGTTTGAGCTCGAGAGTGGGGCTTTGACCTTGCCTGGTGGACCTGTAGCATCTGGGGATGAGCTAGACAAGATGGAGAGCTCACTGGTAGCCAGCGAGTTACCCCTGCTCATTGAGGACCTGTTGGAGCATGAGAAGAAGGAGCTGCAAAAGAAGCAGCAGCTTTCAGCACAGTTGCAGCCTGCCCAGCAACAGCAGCAACAGCAGCAGCAGCAGCAGCATTCCCTACTGTCTGCACCAGGCCCTGCCCAGGCCATGTCTTTGCCACATGAGGGTTCTTCTCCCAGTTTGGCTGGGTCCCAGCAGCAGCTTTCCCTGGGTCTTGGAGGGGCCCGACAGCCAGGCTTGCCCCAACCACTGATGCCCACCCAGCCACCAACTCATGCCCTCCAGCAGCGCCTGGCTCCATCCATGGCTATGGTGTCCAATCAAGGGCATATGCTAAGTGGGCAGCATGGAGGGCAGGCAGGCTTGGTACCCCAGCAGAGTTCACAGCCAGTGCTATCACAGAAGCCCATGGGCACCATGCCACCTTCCATGTGCATGAAGCCACAGCAACTGGCAATGCAGCAGCAGCTGGCAAACAGCTTCTTCCCAGATACAGGTAACCTCGGTTAGTAACATAGCCAAGTTACTCAGGGTGATCATTGTTATCACTAAATGGGCACTGAGGCTAGAGACCTCAAATAATCCGCACTTAAGATGGGACACAAGGAACTTTGGCTAAATATCATACTAGTGGTAGAGGCAGAAACACTGTAGCTTTTAAGAAGATAGAACAGTTCTGGCATATAGTAGGCATATGGCAGATGTTTGAATAAATGGAATGAATGTATGAATGAAGCCTAAGTAGCAGAGCCTTTGTGGCTGTAGTGAAGTTGAAAGCTTAGGACTTGAAGAGTGGTGGTGCAAAAAAAAGCAGTTGAGGTCAGGCATGATGCCTCATGCCTGTAATCCCAGCACTTTGGGAGGCCAAGGCAGGTGGATCACTTAAGATCAGGAATTCAAGACCAGCCTGGCCAAGATGATGAAACCCTATCTCTACTAAAAATACAAAAATCAGCTGGGTGTGTGCCAGGCGTGGTGGTGCATCCCTGTAATCCCAACTACTTGGGAGGCTGAGGCAGGAGAATTGCTTGACCCCAGGAGGCAGAGGTTTTGGTGAGCCAAGATCGCCTCATTGCACTCCAGCCTGGGCAACAAGAGCGAAACTCCATCTCAAAAATAAATAAATAAATAAAAATTAGCTGGGTGTGGTGGTGCATGCCTGTAGTTCCAGCTACTCGAGAGGCTGAGACAGGAGAATTGCTTGAACCCAGGAGGTGGAGGTTGCAGTTAGCTGAGATCACGCCATTGCACCCCAGCCTGGGCAACAGAGCGAGACTCTGTCTTTAAAAAAAAAAAAAGTGGGATAGGTGAAAAAGTTCATTGAGGCTGTAATGGCGGGAAAACCTATGGGATGTTTCAAGAACAGTGAGTGAATTAGTTAGGCTGGAGTAAACTGTTTAGAGTGAAGTAAGTGACATAATTTTGGTGAGGTAATATGGGGGCCAGATTGAAAAAGACCTCAAATTATAATAGCATTTATTGAGTAATTACTATTTGCCAAGCAGTTTACTGAGCACTTCACACTTTTTGTCCAATTTAATCATTACAGCAGACTCATTAAATAGGTATTGTTATTATCTTTGATTACAGAAGAGGAAACAGAAGTGGAGGTTAAGTAACTTGTCCAAGATTACACAGCAGCTAGCAGAGCTAGATCTGAAGTCTGGTCGGTACTCCTCTTAACTATTTACTGCCTCAGAATTCCAGGAGAGGGAGTTTGGTTAGTCCTTAAGAAAGTGGGAGCTCTGGCCAGGTGCTGTGGCTCACACCTTTAATCCCAGCACTTTGGGAGGCTGAGGTGGGTGGATCACCTGAGGTCAGGAGTTCCAGACCAGCCTGGGGAACATGGTGAAACATCGTTTCTACTAAAAATACAAAACTTAGCTGGGCTTGGTGGTGGGTGTCTGTAATCACAGTTACTCGGGAGGCTGAGGCAGGAGAATCGCTTGAACCCAGGAGGTAGAGGTTGCAGTGAGCCAAAACGGCACCATTGCACTCCAGCTTGGGTGACAAGAGCAAGGCTCTATCTTAAAAAAAAAAAAAAAAAAAAAAAAAAAGAAAAACTGGGCGCTCAGTTAAGTTTTCTGAGCAGTGGAGAAATATACGAAGTGTGGGATTTTAGGATGATTTAATTAACTTTTTGGTAGTTGGTTGTTTCTTTTTTTTTGCCCAGCATTCTAGACAGACAGGAGAGTGGACTACAGGTGATGCATGCGGTACCCAAAACAGCTCTGGAATCTAGGGCTTTGCAACAGTGCCAGCATCTTGGGTTCTTGGGCTGTGCTAGTTGCACTAAGAACATTGCATTTGAAGAATGCTTTCCAAGTCATAAAGTGTACTTAAATTCTTGTCACGTTTGATCCTCTTAACACCTCTGAGGTAGACGGAGTAGGGATCATCATCTGTATCAAATAAAAGGGTAAACTGAGGTGAAATAATGCAGGTTGACTCAACAAATATTTACAGAGCCACTTTTTCTAGCATGGCGCAAGTAAAAACAGGACCACATGTCCTGTGAATAATAGAGCTGATTCACCCAGGCAGACTGGCTCCTAATTCAGTGGTCTTTCTGCCTTGCCATGCCATTGTTCTGCCTGGTGTGGTTGAGGTCAGGATGTTGAAAGGAATCGCAGATATTCAGTGAAGCATTGGCCCCATAGCCCAGCTCATTTGGTTCTCCCCTCTCCAGACCTGGACAAATTTGCTGCAGAAGATATCATTGATCCTATTGCAAAGGCCAAGATGGTGGCTTTGAAAGGCATCAAGAAAGTGATGGCTCAGGGCAGCATTGGGGTGGCACCTGGTATGAACAGGTAAGAATCAGGGCCGGAATGGGTTTGGCCCTTTTCTTTCCCAGTCACACCCCTTCTTGGCCCCACTCCCTACTTGTCCCACGTTTCTTTGCCTTCCAACTTTCTTATTGCCAACACTTATCCTCTGTGCTTTGGTGGACTCCAGACAGCAGGTGTCTCTGCTAGCCCAGAGGCTCTCGGGGGGACCCGGCAGTGATCTGCAGAACCATGTGGCACCTGGGAGTGGCCAGGTAAGTGGTCAGGTGGGAGTAGGAACTTGTGTCTTATGCCGTTGGGGCACCCTTCTTAGGGCCTGGCAGGGAACAATGACCCTTTAGCAGTCTCTCTCATTGCAGGAGCGGAGTGCTGGTGATCCCTCCCAACCTCGTCCCAACCCACCCACTTTTGCTCAGGGAGTGATCAGTGAGTATGGGGCATGGGAGGAAGGTGCAGGGAAGTGGTTTGGGACATATAGAGGAAGAGGGATTGGGATTACCATTTTGCAGGTCCTGACACCCAGCTTCTTTTCCCAGATGAAGCTGACCAGCGGCAGTATGAGGAGTGGCTGTTCCATACCCAGCAGCTCCTACAGATGCAGCTGAAGGTGCTAGAGGAGCAGATTGGTGTACACCGCAAGTCCCGGAAGGCTCTGTGTGCCAAGCAGCGCACTGCCAAAAAAGCTGGCCGTGAGTTCCCAGAAGCTGATGCTGAGAAGCTCAAGCTGGTTACAGAGCAGCAGAGCAAGATCCAGAAACAGCTGGATCAGGTAGGGGAAAGCAAACTTCAGCCTAGCACCCAGAAGGCAGGGAAGAGGGATGGCATGGGGGGAGCATGTCCCAGCCTGACCCCTCTGACCTCCCACGTTAGGTCCGGAAACAGCAGAAGGAGCACACTAATCTCATGGCGGAATATCGGAACAAGCAGCAGCAGCAACAGCAGCAGCAGCAGCAGCAGCAGCAACAGCAACAACACTCAGCTGTGCTGGCTCTTAGCCCTTCCCAGAGTCCCCGGCTGCTCACCAAGCTCCCTGGTCAGCTGCTCCCTGGCCATGGGTTGCAGCCACCACAGGGGCCTCCGGGTGGGCAAGCTGGAGGTCTTCGCCTGCCCCCTGGGGGTATGGCACTACCTGGACAGCCTGGTGGCCCCTTCCTTAACACAGCTCTGGCCCAGCAGCAACAACAGCAACATTCTGGTGGGGCTGGATCCCTGGCTGGCCCCTCAGGGGGCTTCTTCCCTGGCAACCTTGCTCTTCGAAGCCTTGGACCTGATTCAAGACTTTTACAGGAAAGGCAGCTGCAGCTGCAGCAGCAACGCATGCAGCTGGCCCAGAAATTGCAGCAGCAACAGCAGCAGCACCTTCTAGGACAGGTAGCAATCCAGCAGCAACAGCAGCAGGGTCCTGGAGTACAGACAAACCAAGCTCTGGGTCCCAAGCCCCAGGGACTTCTGCCTCCCAGCAGCCACCAAGGCCTCCTGGTCCAGCAGCTGTCCCCTCAACCACCCCAGGGGCCCCAGGGCATGCTGGGCCCTGCCCAGGTGGCTGTGTTGCAGCAGCAGCACCCTGGAGCTTTGGGGCCCCAGGGCCCTCACAGACAGGTGCTTATGACCCAGTCCCGGGTGCTCAGTTCCCCCCAGCTGGCACAGCAGGGTCAGGGCCTTATGGGACACAGGCTGGTCACAGCCCAGCAGCAGCAGCAGCAACAACAGCACCAACAGCAACAACAGCACCAACAGCAAGGGTCCATGGCAGGGCTGTCCCATCTTCAGCAGAGTCTGATGTCACACAGTGGGCAGCCTAAACTGAGCACTCAGCCTATGGGCTCTTTACAGCAGCTTCAGCAGCAGCAGCAGCAGCAGCAGCAGCAGCAGCAGCAGCAGCAGCAGCTGCAACAGCAGCAGCAGCAGCAGCAGCAGCAGCAGCAGCAGCAGCAGCTACAACAGCAGCAGCAGCAGCTACAACAGCAGCAGCAACTTCAGCAGCAGCAGCTTCAACAACAGCAACAGCAGCAGCAGCTTCAACAACAGCAGCAACAGCAGCAGCAGCTTCAACAGCAACAACAACAGCAACAGCAGCAGCAGCTTCAACAGCAGCAACAGCAGCTACAACAGCAACAGCAGCAGCTGCAACACCAACAACAGCAGCAGCAGCAGCAGATGGGCCTTTTAAACCAGAGTCGAACTTTACTGTCTCCTCAGCAACAACAGCAGCAGCAGGTGGCAGTTGGCCCTGGCATGCCAGCAAAGCCTCTTCAACACTTTTCTAGCCCTGGAGCCCTGGGCCCAACCCTCCTCCTGACGGGCAAGGAACAAAACACCGTAGACCCGGCTGTTTCTTCAGAGGTCACTGAGGGGCCCTCTACACATCAGGGAGGGTCGTTAGCAATAGGAACTACCCCTGAGTCAATGGCCACTGAACCAGGAGAGGTAAAGCCCTCACTCTCTGGGGATGCACAACTTCTGCTTGTCCAACCCCAGCCCCAGCCTCAGTCCAGCTCTCTGCAGCTGCAGCCACCTCTGAGGCTTCCAGGACAACAGCAGCAACAAGTAAGCCTGCTCCACACAGCAAGTGGAGGAAGCCATGGGCAGCTAGTCAGTGGATCATCTTCTGAGGCTTCATCTATGCCCCACCTGCTTGCTCAGCCCTCTGTTTCCTTAGGGGAGCAGCCTGGGCCCATGACCCAGAACCTTCTGGGCCCCCAACAGCCCATGCTAGAGAGGCCCATGCAAAATAATACAGGGCCACAACCTCCCAAAGCAGGACCTGTCCTCCAGTCTGGGCAGGGTCTGCCTGGGGTTGGAATCATGCCTACGGTGGGTCAGCTTCGAGCACAGCTCCAAGGAGTCCTGGCCAAAAACCCACAGCTGCGACACTTAAGTCCTCAGCAGCAGCAGCAGCTACAGGCACTCCTCATGCAGCGGCAGCTGCAGCAGAGTCAGGCAGTACGCCAGACCCCACCCTACCAGGAGCCTGGGACCCAGACCTCTCCCCTCCAGGGCCTTCTGGGCTGCCAACCTCAACTTGGGGGCTTCCCTGGATCACAGACAGGCCCCCTCCAGGAGCTAGGGGCAGGGCCTCGACCTCAGGGCCCACCTCGGCTCCCTGCCCCACCAGGAGCCTTATCTACAGGACCAGTCCTTGGCCCTGTCCATCCCACACCTCCACCATCCAGCCCTCAAGAGCCAAAGAGACCTTCACAATTACCTTCCCCCAGCTCCCAGCTTCCCACTGAGGCCCAGCTCCCTCCCGCCCATCCAGGGAACCCCAAGCCCCAGGGGCCAACGTTGGAGCTGCCTCCTGGGAGGGTCTCACCTGCTGCTGCCCAGCTTGCAGATACCTTGTTTGGCAAGGGTATGGGACCTTGGGATCCCCCAGACAACCTAGCAGAAACCCAGAAGCCAGAGCAGAGCAGCCTGGTACCTGGGCATCTGGACCAGGTGAATGGACAGGTGGTGCCTGAGGCACCCCAACTCAGCATCAAGCAAGAACCTCGGGAAGAGCCATGTGCCCTGGGAGCCCAGTCAGTGAAGAGGGAGGCCAATGGGGAGCCAATAGGGGCACCAGGAACCAGCAACCACCTCCTGCTGGCAGGCCCTCGCTCAGAAGCTGGGCATCTGCTCTTGCAGAAGCTACTCCGGGCAAAGAATGTGCAACTCAGCACTGGGCGGGGGTCCGAGGGGCTGCGAGCTGAGATCAACGGGCACATTGACAGCAAGCTGGCTGGGCTGGAGCAGAAACTACAGGGTACCCCCAGCAATAAGGAGGTGAGTACTCTGGCTAGAGTAGAGCAGGTAGAGTGGGGCCTAGGGCCAGCGGGGGGGCAGAATGAGTGAACCTGGGTCAGACAGAAGAGATGAGGGCTCTGAGGAGGAGGGTAGCAGCCTTCACTGGGCTTATTTGGCTTAGGATGCAGCAGCAAGGAAGCCTTTGACACCGAAACCCAAGCGGGTACAGAAGGCAAGCGACAGGTTGGTGAGCTCCCGAAAGAAGCTGCGGAAGGAGGACGGGGTCAGGGCCAGCGAGGCCTTGCTGAAACAGCTGAAACAGGTGACCCCCAGGAGCCAGTCCCCTGGTCCCATCCCAGGATAGGGGGCACCCTGTCCCCCAGCTGTGCAAGACAGCATTGCAAATGCTGCCGGTTTTCAACTTTGTCATCTTGCCCCTCATAGGAGCTGTCGCTGCTTCCCCTAACGGAGCCTGCTATCACCGCCAATTTTAGCCTCTTCGCCCCCTTTGGCAGTGGCTGCCCAGTCAATGGGCAGAGCCAGCTGAGGGGGGCCTTTGGAAGTGGGGCGCTGCCCACTGGCCCTGACTACTATTCCCAGCTGCTTACCAAGGTCAGAAAAATGGCAATATTTTTTGGGAATAGTTGAAGTTCTTGGGAAGGTGAGGGTGGGAATGGAAAATTGAGGGAATTGTTGACGTAGAGTGGGACCAGGAGATTATACCAGTCTCCCTATGCCATCTTGCACACAACACCCCACCCCCCACCCCCCAGAATAACCTGAGTAACCCGCCGACACCACCCTCGTCGCTGCCCCCCACCCCACCCCCATCGGTGCAGCAGAAGATGGTGAATGGTGTTACTCCATCTGAAGAGCTGGGGGAGCACCCCAAGGATGCTGCCTCTGCCCGGGATACTGAAGGGGCACTGAGGGGTAAGTCAAGAGCAGATACCACCCCTGGTGGGGTTTGGTAGCTGGAGTCCAAGCCAGTTAGTGTGCTGTACAGTTTAGAAATGAGTGGGTTGCCTGCTGTCCTGTGTGTTTACATAACAGGGCACTTGAGGTAGGAAGGGCCCCTTCAGGACTGATTTCTTGGGGACCAGAATGGACATTTGGAGTCTAGAGCAAACACAATAGGGGAGGTGGGTGGCAAGGAGCATCTTTATGAAGCTTTGTATAGAAGGAACAGTCCAGCTTTAGTGAGTGTGGAGCTAGACTGATCTGGATTTGAATTCTGGTTCCTGCATTCATTCAACTGTGTTACCGTATCCAAGTAACTTGATTGCCTTGTGTGAGCCTCAGTTTCCTCACTGGAAAATGGCTATTGTAGTACTCACCTAATGGAGTTGTTAAATGACTAAACAAACTCCAAAGAGTGTATCTAAAGCCAACTGCCACCAGGCATGGTAGCTTATGCCTGTAATCGCAACACTTTCGGAGGCCAAGATGGGAGGATTGCTTGAGGCCAGGAGTTCAAGACCAGTTTGGGCAATATAACAGGACCCCCCATGTCTATGAAAAAAATAAATAAAGCCAGTGCCTGGCATGCACGACAGACTCAATAAATATAGCTTGTCTGCCCCAAACTGGTAGGTGGGAGGACAGTTAATCATGATAGCTGAGATCTCATGCTAATTAGGCCTAAAATATTGGGAGAAGGTACCATCAGCCCTGGCCACCCTCACCTGACTTTTCTTCTCCCCACCCACCCCTCAGATACTTCAGAGGTGAAGAGTCTAGACCTGCTGGCCGCCTTGCCTACACCCCCTCACAATCAGACTGAGGATGTCAGGTAGGGGTGGGGCCGGAAATGGGGATGAGGAACAAGGGTGGGGGACAGGTTGCCTCATATTTCCTTTGGCCAATGGCAGATTTCAAGTAAGATATCTATTCATCTCTAGATTTAGGAGGGGGAGTCTGCAGGGCTGTAGCAACAAATGTCTACTTTTGGTCCCTAGGATGGAGAGTGATGAGGATAGCGATTCTCCTGACAGCATTGTGCCAGCTTCATCCCCTGAGAGCATCTTGGGGGAGGAGGCCCCTCGTTTCCCTCATCTGGGCTCAGGCCGGTGGGAGCAAGAGGACCGAGCCCTCTCCCCTGTCATCCCCCTCATTCCTCGGGCCAGCATCCCAGGTATGTGCTACTCTGGATGTGGGCCAGGCCCAGTTCACCTGGGTTGTCTGAAGCTAGGGGAGAGGCGGCCAGGGGTTACACAAATCCCTCTTTCTCATTCAGTCTTCCCAGATACCAAACCTTATGGGGCCCTTGACCTGGAGGTCCCTGGAAAGCTGCCTGCCACAACTTGGGAAAAGGGCAAAGGAAGTGAGGTGTCAGTCATGCTCACAGTCTCTGCTGCTGCAGCCAAGGTGTGTCCTAGGGGTACCTCGAGGCTGAGGGGAACCTGATCAGAGGGCAGTCCCTGGAATTTGTCTGGATAAGAAAAACTGTAGTTGTTTAAAAACATGTACTGAGTACCTATTGTATGTGAAAGCCTGGGCTAGAGTCTGTGGAATTTGGATATGAAGCATGATTCCTGCCCTCACGGGGCTCATAGTCCCATAGTAAAGACAGACAAGTCAACAACTAAGGAGCACCTGTGTGTGTAATGCCACAGGTACTACATGACAGCATTGCCCCAGTCATGTTTGGTGGGACTCTATCAGCTGTTTTGAAAATATTAACGGACTTTTGTGGTCAAAGAAAGTTGGAAAACACAGTTAAAATGACAGTATGGGTTTCTTTACTACAAGTAGAGTCCTCAGGTCTTTTTAATTTGCTGACGTGTATCATGAGCCTCCAAGTCATGGATAGAGCATGCATCATTTCCTAAATGTAGTTGATGTAGTCCCCTTTTCGTGGAGCTCCCATCAGTGCTCACAGCAGGGCTGGGTGACACAGGATAGAACTCCTGCTCTGGGGAGTGGGTTCTAGGTGTCCTTGTCCCCACCCAGCTGATAGTAGAACTCACCTCAGACACTTGGCTGACATGTTTCTCCCATTCCTTCCCCGGCCCTGGCAGAACCTGAATGGTGTGATGGTGGCAGTGGCAGAGCTGCTAAGCATGAAGATCCCCAACTCCTATGAGGTGCTGTTCCCAGAGGGCCCTGCCCGGGCAGGCACTGAGCTTAAGAAGGGGGAAGCTGAGGGTCCTGGTGAGTGTGGCAGGGAAGCCTTTTGGGACTTGAGGGAAGTGATTCTGTTGGGACGCTCTGATCCACTCCTTTCTGTAGGTGGGAAGGAAAAGGGTCTGGGAGGCAAGAGCCAAGACACTGGCCCTGATTGGCTGAAGCAGTTTGATGCAGTGTTGCCTGGCTATACCCTCAAGAGCCAACTAGACATCTTGAGCCTTCTGAAACAGGTAGGTCTAGGGGAGAAAAAGGGGTGGGTGTTAGAAAAAAGGGGCTGCTGGCTAGGCACGGTGGCTCATGTCTGTAATCCCAGTGCTTTGGGAGGTAAGGGGAGTGAATCACTTTAGGCCAGGAGTTTGAGACCAGCCTGGCCAACATGGCGAAACCTCATCTCTACTAAAAACAAAAACAAAAAAAAAGTAGCCAGGCATGATGGTGCATGCCTGTAATTCCAGTTACTCGAAAGGCTAAGGCATGAGAATCCCTTGAACCCAGGAGGCAGAGGTTGCAGTGAGCCAAGATTGTGCCTCTGGATCCAGCCTGGGCAACAGAGCAAGACTCTGTCTCAAAAAAAAAAAAAAAAAAAAAAAGAAAAGAAAAAAGGGGCTGCCTAGGGCAAAGAATGTGGAGGCCTTTTGGGAGGGTGGGATGTGGGTGAGGGGAAGGAGGGAGCTAGTTAGATGAGAAGCTGGCACTAATGATACAGGGCACCCTCCTACAGGAGAGCCCCGCCCCAGAGCCACCCACCCAGCACAGCTATACCTACAATGTCTCCAATCTGGATGTGCGACAGCTCTCGGCCCCACCTCCTGAGGAACCCTCCCCGCCCCCTTCCCCCTTGGCACCTTCTCCTGCCAGTCCCCCTACTGAACCCTTGGTTGAACTTCCCGCCAAACCCTTGGCTGAGCCACCCGTCCCCTCACCTCTGCCACTGGCCTCATCCCCTGAATCAGCCCGACCCAAGCCCCGTGCCCGGCCCCCTGAAGAAGGTGAAGATTCCCGTCCTCCTCGCCTCAAGAAATGGAAAGGAGTGCGCTGGAAGCGGCTGCGGCTGCTGCTGACCATCCAGAAGGGCAGCGGGCAGCAGGAGGATGAGCGGGAAGTGGCAGAGTTTATGGAGCAGCTTGGCACAGCCTTGCGACCTGACAAGGTACCTCGAGACATGCGTCGCTGCTGTTTCTGTCATGAGGAGGGTGACGGGGCCACTGATGGGCCTGCCCGCCTGCTGAACCTGGACCTGGACCTGTGGGTGCACCTCAACTGTGCCCTTTGGTCCACGGAGGTGTACGAGACCCAGGGCGGGGCACTAATGAATGTGGAGGTTGCCCTGCACCGAGGACTGCTAACCAAGTGCTCCCTGTGCCAGCGAACTGGTGCCACCAGCAGCTGCAATCGCATGCGTTGCCCCAATGTCTACCATTTTGCTTGTGCCATCCGTGCCAAGTGCATGTTCTTCAAGGACAAGACCATGCTGTGTCCAATGCATAAGATCAAGGGGCCCTGTGAGCAAGAGCTGAGCTCTTTTGCTGTCTTCCGGCGGGTCTACATTGAGCGGGACGAGGTGAAGCAAATCGCCAGCATCATTCAGCGGGGAGAACGGCTGCACATGTTCCGTGTGGGGGGCCTTGTGTTCCACGCCATTGGACAGCTGCTGCCTCACCAGATGGCTGACTTTCATAGTGCCACTGCCCTCTATCCCGTGGGCTACGAGGCCACACGCATCTATTGGAGCCTCCGCACCAACAATCGTCGCTGTTGCTATCGCTGTTCTATTGGTGAGAACAACGGGCGGCCGGAGTTTGTAATCAAAGTCATCGAGCAGGGCCTGGAGGACCTGGTCTTCACTGATGCCTCTCCCCAGGGTGAGCGGTGGGCCCTTGAAATGGATAATATGGTATGGGGAAAGTTTCTCCCAGGGTCACTGTTACAGTGTCTGTAAGAGGACCTGTAGCCTCTATGTGAGTGATCCTCCTTCCCCCACCTCAGGCAGGCAGGGGGTCTCTTGCAAATTCCCAGTGAAAGTGTTTGAGCCTCTCTGTCACCCTAAATTCCCTTGTAGTTGAAAATATTTTGCTTATCTCATCTCACATACTCTAGTGCCTTTTGCTATCCTCAATGGAACAAAAGAAAATAGTTCTGAGACTATCGTCTGCTTCACCTAACCTAATCCTAACCGAGTTCCTTGTGGTTGTGTTTCCCTGGATGAAATCGGAATAACTTTGATTTTAGTTTTAGTGTTAATGATAAAATAACAGTAAGAGCAGGTACCTTTTTTTGAGTGTGTACTGTGAGCCACAAACTAAGCTAAGTGATTTGTGTAGTTTATTTTGTTCATACAACCCTATGAGGTAAGTATTGTACTACGATTATGCCCAGTTTACACATAAACTGAGTCTTAGATTTAAGTACAGTTATGCATTGCTAAATGACAGGGATACATTCTGAGAAATGCATTGTTAGGTGATTTTGTCATTGTGTGAACTTCATAGAGTGTACTTACACAAACCTAAATGGTGCAGCATACTACACACCTAGGCTCTGTGGTATACCCCATTGCTCCTAGGCTACAAATCTGTATAGCATGTAACTGTACTGAATACTGTAGGCAGTTGTAACATATGGTAAGTATGTGCATCTAAATATAGAAAAGATACAGTAAAAATACAGTATTATTGTCTTACCAGACCACTGTTGTATATATGATTCCTCATTGAATGAAATGTTGTTAAGCTGCACATGACTGTATTTGGCTCAGGGTCCCATGGCCAGTACTAGAACCTGAGCGCAAGTCTTTCCAACTCCAAAGCATGCCTGTTCTTTCACTAGGGACCTTCCATGGCCTATGCTGGGTCCACTGGGCCCTGGGTTTCTGTCTTAAGGCTCTGTGATGACCCCCTGTTGTTGGAAGCCTCCTGCTTCTTAACAGACAGTGAGACTAGGAGGCCAAGAGAGGATCCGGAAGACCAGCACACCTTCATGATAGGGAGGCTTGAAGGCCACAGAAAACAACTGTGGTTCTGGATTGGGGTTAGGGACTGGAGGTCAGTGAGCAGAAGTTGCCTCTAAGGGCTGCTCTCTTCCCTGCTTCTTAGCCGTGTGGAATCGCATCATTGAGCCTGTGGCTGCCATGAGAAAAGAGGCTGACATGCTGCGACTCTTCCCTGAGTATCTGAAGGGCGAGGAGCTCTTTGGGCTGACGGTGCACGCTGTGCTTCGCATAGCTGAATCAGTAAGGAAGGGGCTGGGAGCTGGGGGGCTTGGCGGGCACTGAGAACTTTGGCCACCCCAAAAAAACTCAGGCTAAGGTGAGTATGAACTGTGCCCACAGCTGCCCGGGGTGGAGAGCTGTCAAAACTATTTATTCCGCTATGGGCGCCACCCCCTTATGGAGCTGCCACTCATGATCAACCCCACTGGCTGTGCCCGATCAGAGCCTAAAATCCTCACACACTACAAACGGTGAGCTTGTGATGCTGGAGCCAAGGGATGTGGGTGTGGGTGTTGATAGGGATCCTCTGGTCCCATCATGAGGATTTAGGATACAGATCAGAGTTCTCGTGGAGAAACTGGGGAATCACTCTTAGACCTCCTAATTAGAGAGCACACAGATATTAGCAGGTTATCCTTTTCCTCTTCTCCCAACCTGCTGAGATGCACTTGGGATATAGGACAGAATTATCTCGGGCACCCTGGGGAGGTAATGGGTAAACTGGTGAAATTTTATGAAATATATGAGGGACCTGGTCACCTTTTTCCTCTCCTGTTTTACTTCCAGTGGGAGGGCCTGTGATTCTCCCAAACCTCAGATACCCCATGAGTGCTAGGGTCACCTTCCCTTCCCCGTGAGTGTTGGTGTCAAAAATAAATAGTTAGAGATATAATAGAAAAATAATAAAACCTTACATTTGTATAGCACTTTATACTTTTTTTTTCAAAGCGTTTTCACATCCATTATCTCATTTGATCCTCACAACAACCTTATGAGGTAGGTAGGGCAGGTGGTATGACCCCCATTTTACAGCTGAGAAAACTGAGACCCAGAAAGATTAAATGACTAGGCAAAGGTCACACAGCTGGGACCAGATCCTTACTTCTGTGGGTCCTTGTTCTTTCTGTGTACCAGGGACCTTAGTCCCTGGGTAGAGGGAGGCAGAATCTGTGGTAGCAGGGCTTTCTTGAAGGTCTTTGGTGGCTCCTAGGCTGTCGTAGAGTGTCAGAGACTCTCTATCCCTAGCCAACCTTGTCCTTGATGCCCTGCAATGGTGGTTTTCAAACTGTGAGTGCATGTGTTCCAAAAAGTTCTCGATCACATAAACTGATGGGTTGAACTTGGCCTTCCCATGCATATCTCTTCCTTCCCCAAATTGGATTAAACCAGAAGAGCTCCATTGTCATCTAGTTTATGTATTGGAGTTCCAGTCAACATTTTGTTAAAGAAAAAAGCAAAGATTTCTGCTAAATGAAAAAGAACCAGAAACATTTGAAAACCACTGCTCTGGGATGGCAAGAATTTGGCTGGTACCCTAGGGTGGTAAAAGGTATCCTGCCAGGCAGCCGTCATTCCCCTGCACTGAGCCATCTGCACAGAGCCCAATGTTATGTCAGAGAAGGGGACAATCCGAAAAAAGGATACCACCTTTAGGCTGTGAGTTCACAGCCAGTTTTAATTCAAATCTAGCCTAGCGTGGTAGGCACAGTCCCCATTTTCAGGGCTTCCAGTATGTGCAGGAGGTAGCATTCAGACATTCAAGCAAACCATCAGCTTAAATTCTAGGCCTGGGCTGCTCGCGGAAAACTTCCCAGAGGAGCATGGCCTTGAGAATGGTTTGGCAGGAGAGTGGTAGGAAGTGGGAGATGGGAGAGCAGGCTCAGTGTAGGGGAATTGGTGCCCCCCATCTCCCTCCACACTTCACCCCTCACCCTGGGCTCTCTGTCCCACCCAGGGTGTCAGAAGGGTCCCTATAGCTAGTTGCTTCCTCACCAGAGCTGAGACCCAGTTGCCTCTACTCCTTTCCCAAGGCTGCACTTCCAGTGCTTGCCAGCAGCACACGCCCCTAACTGATGTGTTGCACATCCCAGGAGGTGGTGGAGGAGGTGGGTGGTATGTACTTGGTCTGAGGGCGAGCTGTCTTGTCATGGATTGTATCACCTCCCAGGCCCCATACCCTGAACAGCACCAGCATGTCTAAGGCATATCAGAGCACCTTCACAGGCGAGACCAACACCCCGTACAGCAAGCAGTTTGTGCACTCCAAGTCATCTCAGTACCGGCGGCTGCGCACCGAATGGAAGAACAATGTGTACCTGGCTCGCTCCCGCATCCAGGGCCTGGGGCTCTATGCAGCCAAGGACCTAGAAAAGCACACAATGGTTATCGAGTACATTGGCACCATCATTCGGAACGAGGTGGCCAACCGGCGGGAGAAAATCTACGAAGAGCAGGTATAAGCTGACAGAGGGGCCATTGTGGTGCATAGTCCGCACTCAACCAAGGAGCAAGGGTCAGGATTGGTCGCAGGAGAGCAGGAGGAAAGCTGTGGTGGGGAAGGGAAAGGCAGGAGAAATGAAGAACATGCAACAGAAGCCCACTGCCTGAGTCTCCTACCTGATCCCACTCTCTGATACTCTTGTCCCTTCTTCTGCAACCTCTGCCTTTCTAGAATCGAGGCATCTACATGTTCCGAATAAACAATGAACATGTGATTGATGCTACGTTGACCGGCGGCCCTGCCAGGTGAGAGATGACGAGGAAGGAGGGATTTAATGGTCCCTGAGTAGCACTCTGGGGGATAGACGACAAGGAATCAAAATTTTCGCAAGTTAGTTGCCTGACATCCCTGACTCTGTCCCTCTACCCAGGTACATTAACCATTCCTGTGCCCCTAACTGTGTGGCTGAAGTCGTGACATTTGACAAAGAGGACAAAATCATCATCATCTCCAGCCGGCGAATCCCCAAAGGAGAGGAGGTGAGAGGAAGTATCCTGAGTGAGTGACAAAGCAGCTACTCCTCCTCCTTTCACCCCTTCTCTGCCATTCCCTAAATGTGGGTTCCTAGGCTGGGCACCTCAGATCATATCTTCTCTGCCCTCCCTTCTTCCTTTGGGGGCTAGCATTGATTCTGCCCTCTTCTCTTTTCAGCTAACCTATGACTATCAGTTTGATTTTGAGGACGATCAGCACAAGATCCCCTGCCACTGTGGAGCCTGGAATTGTCGGAAATGGATGAACTAAGAAGCTTTGAGGCTACCAGGCAGGGGAGTCCCCCTACCCACAACCTCTTCCCTGAAAGGGTTGAGGGGGAAGAGAGGTAGCAGCCAGAGCCAGGACCCAGGGCTGGGGCTGCCGGCTGACCGGAGCCCCTGGAGCAGGAGGCTGGGGCAGAGGGCCCTAGGCCAAGCCCACCCTGGGCACCAGGGACAACCCTCTTCCCCACCACCGGCCCTCAGGCTGGCATCTCTGCCCCCAGCTCCAGGAGGGGCCAGACAGAAGCAGCCATTGGGCATCTCAGGTTTGAGGGGGATATGGGCCGGGAACTACCCAGAAGCATCTGGGAGGCAGCAGGGTGGGGGAAGAGGATGTGTGGCCGGGCCTCACAGCCCTGCTGCTCCCACTGACCTCTCTGGCCCAACTCAAGGCTGCAAAGAGACTTGACTAAGCTTGACAATCCCAAAGGCCGGGTCCCACACCTGGCCCTGCCTGCCGGGTCCTGCCCCACCCTCACCCCATCCCCTCTCTTGATCTGTCTGTTTCCCTCTTTTCCTCTGTGTTTCTGTCTCTCTATGGGTTGTGTTTCCTTGTTTTCCACTCTGACAAATGCAACATGAACGGGAAAGAGGCGCCCAGCTGCCTAGGAGGGCAAGCTGGGCAAGCCGGGCAAGGAGACCCCGCACCCACACCTACCTCATTTAAGTGTTGGATTTTTTGCTGTTTTGAAATGTGAGACCCTCTCCAAGCCCCCTACTGCCCCAACCCTCTCCCCCACCTCACTGCCCTCTTCTGAGTGGGTGGAAGAGGGGTAGGAGGAGGAAGAAAACAACAACAAAAAATCCATCTTTGTTTTTAATTATGGGCATGGGATGGTGGTTGAGGCAAATGATGATGAAGATTGGGGATGACTGGCCCCTAGTTGCTCTAGGACTTCCTTCTCCATCTGGACATGGGGGCAGGAGGGGGCTAAACCTAGGACCAGGATATCTCTCTCCTGTTTTCCCAACCCCATCATAAGCCTGTTTGCCCTCCAGCCCCTGGACGGGTTGGGTGGGGGGTAGGGTGAGGGCTATCCCTGAGTGGCATGCCCATACCTAATGAGGCAGGGTGTGGCCCGGAGCTCCCACTTTCCCTCAGTCACCAAACTGCTGCTGGTCTGGTGGGAAGGGGTGGTGATGTGGGGGTGGGGAGCTTAGTGTCAGCGAGGGGAGGGTGGGGGGTATTTATCTATTTATACATGGGATTGTACATAGTCTTGTGGGGCATGGGGGAGCCGGCTGGAGGTGAGAACCCTCCCCTCTCCCCCCACCCCCGGGGAGAGCAAATGTAAAACTACTAATTTTTGTGCTTTATATATTCTATATAAATATATCTATTTTCTTTTTACAAAACCAGTTTATAAATGGTAGGGGGGTGTGGGGCGGACACATGGAGCTCCCCTTGTGGGGGGGCCCCCTCCATTACCCAACCTACCGCCCTTTTCCTCACCCCCCACCCCACTCCCCACCCCTGGCTGTGACTGCTGTAAGATGGGGTATAGAGGCTGGGCAATTCCCACCCCTGTTGTATAGTTGGACTATGTTATAACGCACAAAAGAGAGCTGACCCCAGGGGGAGCCAGAGGGTGATGGGTTCCTTGCCTCCCTTTCCTTCCCCTTTCTGCCCAAGCTTGTGCTGCAGTTTAACCTCTTCCTGGGGGTGGGGGTAGGTAAGGGGTGGGTGACACCCCAAACCCCTCTCTGGTAGGGAACCGTGGGGATGAAGATGAAGCTTATATGCAGTTCTCTTCTAGGGGCTGTGGGCAAAGGGCATTTTGTAATTAATATTTTCAAGAATCAGATGTCTGGAGTGTAGGGGTGGGCTTGGTGGTGGTGGACGGGCGGGCCTGCTGGAGGGGGAGCTTGGTGGCTGTTGTGATTTTAGGTTTGTTTTTGTTTTGTTTTGAATTTGGGGAGTTGTGGATTGTTGGGGTAGGGAGATTTTTTTTTTTTTTTTTTTTTTTTTTTTTTTTTTTTTTTATTTTGGGGGGTGTGGGGTTTTTGGGGGGGGGGGGGTTTTTTTTTTTTTTTTTTTTTTTTTTTTTTTTTTTTGTTAAAGCTGCTTCCTCAACTGTTTCAAGCTGCAAATGTTTAAGAGAGTAACACCCCCCACTCCCACAGGAACCGCTGTAATTAAATCAGACAGTAGGAAGACTGGGCTGCAGCCCTCAAAGCCACAGCCCTTGATGTTCCTTTTCGGAGAGCAATAGGTCTGGGCTACAGGGAGGGGGAGATTGGCTCCCGTGAGTCAGGCTGTGTTTGGGGCTTGGGCCCTGGAATTGGGAAAAGGGGATGGGGAAGACTTTGTAAGCATATGCTAGGTATCCGATAGTCCTGTAGAATTTAGTGAAGAAACCTTATACAGTTTTTAATTTTTATATAAACTATAACTCAGACCCAAGCTACAAGGTTGGAATTTTGGTTGGTTTTTTTTTAAGTACCCTGCCTGTATAATTGCATCAGAATCCCCCACCCCCCCGTGTTTGTATTTTGGGTTGGTTTACACTCGCACATACTCAATTTTCAGTTTTCCCCTTTACAGTCTTCTCCCCTCACCTCCAGGACCCTCCCCCTTTTTAAAAAATAAATCGCTGACAAGTGTGAATCCCGTGAAGACTTTATTTTGTGTTGTGTGTATCCTGTACAGCAAGGTTGGTCCTTCGTAACAACGGATGAAATGGTTCCCTTTTTTAAAGCGCCCTCTCTCCCTCCACCCTCAGCGCCCCTGTCCTTGGCATGTTTTGTATCAGCGATCATTCTGAACTGTACATAATTTATGTTGCGAGAGGCAAAGGGCAAGTTTTGGATTTTGCTTCTTCCAAGTTTGTTTTTAAACGACAAATAAAAAAAGAACATTTTAAATACAAGCGGCTCCGTCCCGTGACCCTCGCCGTCAGCCGGATCCGTGCGGTCAGAGAGGACCCGGGGGAGGGCGGTTACCGAGGCCCGCCACCGCCGGAAGGGTGGGTTACCCGCCTTCCGCCGTAGTCTGGCGACTGCCATGACGTGGGCGGAAGTGGCGTCGCCGCACCGGATGTGGGGCGGGGCCTTCCCCAAGAGTTTCCTAAAGCGAGAAAACCAAGCCGGCGCCTCTTGCAATGGAGACGGTGAGGAGCGCAGGAGGGCGGTCGGGGGCGCTGTAGAGCCTAAGACCCCCCTTAGGAGACCGGGAGGGCCGGGCAGGGGCTGGCGCTGGTGTCTAGCAAACAAAAAGCAGCCGGGTGTCTGCCCTATCCCGTGACCGTGTCCCTCCGCTTCTTCGTTGGGCGCATCTCCTAGGACTGGGCCGCGCCCCCGCCACCTTTCCGTACGCGGTACCCTTAGCCCAAGCAGGCAGTGACTCCTGGCCCTCCTTGGAGCCCACGTATGCCGTGGCAATCTCGGGCCTCCTTTCCTCTTAGCACCTCAAGCCCTTTTAGAGGTTTGAGAGCGCAGGGTTGTGATCCGGCTTTGCTGGGTGAGGCAGGGGGCGTCCAGAGGGATCTCCGTTTGTAGGTAGCTGCTGGACCTCGGTGGTCTTTCTGTGATCCCTGCAATCCCTGGCAGGAGGACATCTGAAGATCTTTATACTGCATCCAGTGAAGTCACATTCCCTCAATAAGACCGAGAATTGAGGTTTGCTTGAAAGAGGAAAACTTGCAGTGTTAGAGGCCGATGTGTCCCTGGACAAGTTTAGGTCATGGCCCGCTCTGCGACTCTAAGGAGGAGTTTTGGCATAGCTCATTCTTGGCGAGCAGGCATTGACCAATTGTGGCAGGGCCCTGTCACCCTCCCACAGATGCCGCGGGTTGCCTGCTACATGTTTGCACCCACCCTCATTCTCAGGAGTCTTTTTCTAGCGCTCTGTAACCCCTCCCATACACTTCCCTCTCCACAGTTTTTAACCATGTGTCTTCTTTCAGGCAGAGTAACTCTTCCCATCTTGGTTTTTATCATTTGCTACTGTAGTTATGAAAGGAATGCAAGTTCACTTTGCTTTGGATTACATGCCCAGAGTAATTCTTTGCCACACCCTTTCTTCTGCCCACAGAGAGGTTGTTTCTTTCAGGTTTTCGAAAAGAAAACCGACCAAAGTACTAAATTCGCAGGCAAGGAAGCCAGTTCTGACTAATCAAGATAATCTTGAACAAAAATAAGGAGTCTAATTCCATTAAATTTAAAATAACATGTCATATTCTACTTACTTGTGAGTGTATTATGGTTTACAGAGCATTTTTATGTAGATTTTCTAATTTAGCCTTCACACTTTATGTACTGGATTAGGCTGTGGGGTGGAAGTTAAAAAGAGGAAAAAGAAAACAGCCAGGTGTGGTGGCTCACGCCTGTAATGCCAGTACTTTGGGAGGCTAAGCCAAGTGGATTGCTTGAGCTCAGGAGTTCAGCACCAGTCTGGGCAACATGATGAAACCCTGTCTTGACAAAAACAAAAACACAAAAATTACCCAGGCATGATGGTGGTGGTGCATACCTGTAGTCCCAGCTACTCTGCAGGCTCAGGTGGGAGGACTGGAGGCTGGAGTTAGCTGAGATCATGCCACTGCACTCCACTCTGAGTGACACAGCGAGATCCTGTCTCCAGAAAAAAAGAAAAGAAAGAAAACTCCTGCTTTGAAAACGTTCAGCCTAACTGGAGTAAGGGTGAGGGCAAGCCAGCAACAGCTGTTATTTAAAGGTAGACTATAATAAACGCTGTCATTAATATGAAAACAAAGGACTGTGACAGAATAGTTGAGAGAAAAATTACTTTGGACCTAGGAGAGGGCACTGCAAATTGAGAGCAAGGGCACTGAAACTGGGGGATGTGGAGAATTGGGGGTGAGCCAGCGGCTTGATGTTGCTGGCTTTGGATTTTGGTCACAGTGAGAGAAAAGACTGGAAAAGTAGGCTAAGATCAGGTCGAAGGTATTACACACCATGCTAAATTTGAACTTTGTTTTGTAATAGGGGACCCATGGAAGATTTATGAGCAAGTCAGTGAATGTCTTTTAGGAATGTTCATAGCAGCTTTCTGTACATGGACTGAGCTACTTCGGAAAGTAAAGTTTCTTGTTAATGGAGATGAAAGCCCCTTCCAAACCTGAGATGCTTTGGTGAAAGCATGAAAGACAAATTGAAGAGCAGATAGATTTGGGCCAAGGACCCCAATTTAAACAGTCTTGCAGAAGTGAGAGGTAAAAGCCTAAATTAAGGCTGTAAAATTGGCAATGAGAGAGATGGATCTGAGGCATTTCTAACATACCAGCTTAGCTGATAACTGGTAAGAAGACAGCTGTACAAAACAAAAAAACAAGATGGGAACTACAGCGAGAATAATAGGATTGGAGGGACAAATGTTTTGTTTCGTATTGAAGCATTTGAGGAGTCTCTGTGACATCTATGGTTGTCAAACAAATAATTGGAAATGTAGATCAGAAGTTTGGAAGAAATTGCGAGTCTATTTGTCAGATGTAGACTGTGTCTCTGTAATATTTTGTACTTACGTGGTACAGTTGTACTTTCTCAGGTCCCCTATGTTATTAAAAGTAGAAAGGCCAGGCACAGTGGCTTATGCCTGTAATCTCAGAACTTTGGGAGGCCAAGGTGGGCGGATCGCTTGAGCCCAGGAGCTCAAGACCAGCCTGGTCAACATAGCGAGACCCCATCTCTACAAAAAAATACAAAAAGTAGCTGGGCTTATTGGTGTGTGCCTGTAGTCCCAGCAGCCCAGGAGGCAGAAGTCGAAGGATTGCTTGAGCTGGGGAAGTTGAAGATACAGTGATCTGTGATCGTGCCACTGCACTCCAGCCTGGATGACAGAGTGACACCCTGTCTCAAAAAAAAAAAAAAAAAAGTAGAAGTAGATGTAACTACATAATTCCCCCTCTGATATGGTGAAACAGGCAGAAAGTTAAAAGTCATTGTCGGGCTCCGTGGCTCATGCCTGTAATCCCAGCACTTTGGGAGGCCGAGGCGGGCAGATCAAAAGGTCAGGAGTTTAAGACCAGCTTGGCTGGCCGGGCACAGTGGCTCACGCCTGTAATCCCAGCAGTTTGGGAGACCGAGGTGGGCGGATCAAGAGGTCAGGAGATCAAGACCATCCTGGCTAACACGGTGAAACCCTGTCTCTACTAAAAAATACAAAAAATTAGCCAGGCGTGGTGGCAGGCACCTGTAGTCCCAGCTACTCGGGAGGCTGAAGCAAGAGAATGGCGTGAACCTTGGAGGCGGAGTTTGCAGTGAGGGGATATCACGCCACTGCACTCCAGCCTGGGCGACAGAGCGAGACTCCATCTCAAAAAAAAAAAAAAAAAAAAGGACCAGCCTGGCCAACATAGTGAAACCCCATCTCTACTAAAAATACAAAAAAACTCAGCTGGGCATGGTGGCAGGCGCCTGTAGTCCCAGCTACTTGGGAGGCTGAGGCAGGAGAATCGCTTGAACCCGGGCGGCGGAGATTACAGCGAGCCAAGATCACGCCACTGCACTCCAGCCTGGGCAACACGACACAGCGAGACTGTCTCAAAAAAAAAAAAAAGTCACATATTCAGTTGTGTTTGACTCTGTTATGTTGGTAGCTGTATCTCTAGTTAGCTATATGTTTCTTTCCTCCCTCTGTAACTTAGTCTTAGGCATATCTGTTCATATCAGTGTGCATCATTCTTTGAGAATTAAAAAACAAAACAACTGTGAATTATATGCAAAATCCTGTGCTTGGTGGTATGGGGGATACACAGTATAAGATAGTTCTAGGTTTCCAGGAATTTATAATCTGTTTGGATAGATAATGGACAAAACAAGTATCGCACAGTACAATATGTATCATATGATGGGTAAATTCTACAGAAGTAGCTGTTTTTGTGCCTTTGTGTAGATCTTTGTGAGACTCTGATATATCATGTGTCTATCTTTATCGTAGCCCTCTCTCCTACTTACAAGTGATGAGGCTGTTGTTCTGATAGTCCTGCCAAAATGGCAGGCCACGCTGACAGTCTTATGCAGTCCAGAGGGAAGAGAGGGAGATTATCCCCCTTACTCCCTGCACTCTCCCCTAGCCCATTAAGGGAGAAAAGTTTAGGGCTGTCGTAAACTTCCCTGGTTTAGGAAGTTCAGCCAACCTCCCAGGTTGAAGTTTTTAATGTCATGTTACTACAGAAGCTGTGGGGATGAAGTATGGTTTTAAGTTATTTTGGAGATATCACCCAGAGAAAGTGGAGCCAAGACTGTTGAGGCTAGCAGATGAAAATTGTTGTGATCCCTTCTGGGTTCCTAAATAACAATGGCATTTCCAAATGTTCCCACTTGAGGGAGCACAGAAATGGTTCTAAGTTTTGTGTAGTCAAAGCACTCTAATCTCAGACTGTCTTGGGAAGGGAAACTTGGAAAACCAGCATCCCCTGGCTATAGCAGCCTTTGTTTGACTGACAAGGGTGCTGAGTGGACTCGAGTCCCCAGTTTCAGAACATTCATGTTCCTTACCCACCTCTCAGTCATTCAGGCTTTGACTGGCTAACAGTCAGCTACAGGGATCCTCCCCAGTTGTGGCCCTCTCTCTACCATGGAGGTAGACAATGATAGAACCAATGTCTGTGGTTCTAGTGCCTACAAATATGCTTAGTTAGTGTCTGTGTTTGGGGGAAGACAATGCTATCTCTCTGGCTTCCATGTTTTAATAAAGTGGATCTGTGAGAATCTTGTAGGGGTTAGCCCTAAGCTCAGATCTTTAGTCTTAGCTTTTAAGACCTAATGTTTCATTAGGCGGTATAGTGTACAAGAACATGAGCTTTGCAGATAATGCTCATTCCGGTCAGAAGTGGATAGAAGCATTTCTGGAAGGCACAATATTGTAGCAGTATTGGTTTCTTCTCTTCTGTGATTCCAGAGAGGTAGAATTTCATCAGAATGGAATAAATACATTCAAAAATTTTATAAAAATGGCTGGTTGTGGTGGCTGATGCCTGTAATCCCAGCACTTTGTGAGACCGAGGCGGGCAGATCAGTTGAGGTCAGGAGTTTGAGAACAGCCTGGCCAACATGGTAAAAACGCTGTCTCTGTTACAAATATGAAAATGAGGTGGGTGTGGTGGCACACGCCTGTAATCCCAGCTCTCAGGAGGCTGAGGCACAAGAATCGCTTGAACCCAGGAGGAGGCAGTTGCAGTGAGCCAAGATCACGCCACTGCACTCTAGCCTGGGCAACAGAGCGCGACTCTGCCTCAAAACAAAACAAACAAACAAACAAATTTACAAAAATGAACACTGCCAAGATAACCAAACTCTTCATCAGTTATAATAAATTATTTTCTTAGGTATAAGTAGTTTTAAAATTTTTTGTTTTTTCATGTATGTTATTTATTAAAATTTTGATGTTACAAAAAAGCAGACCACAAGCTCTGGAACCAGAAGATAGGTGTTTGAATGCCACCTCCACTCCTTATCAGCCATGTGACCTTGGACAGCTTGCTTAATGTCTCTTGACTCTCAGAGACATAATCTGTGAAAATAAGGCTAATAATAGTATTTACCTCAGGGTTGTTACGAAGATTAAATGAGATCATTATTTCTGAAGAGCCTTATAAGGCTGGGTGCAGTAACTCGTGCCTGTAATCATAGTGCTTTGAGAGGCCAAGGAGGGCAATCACTTGAGCCCAGGAGTTCAAGACCAGCCTGGGCAACATGGCGAAACTCCATCTCTACTAAAAATACAAAAATTAGCTGGGTATAGTGGCATGCGCCTGTAGTCCCAGCTACTCAGGAGGCTGAAGTGAGAGAGGATCACCTGACCCCGAGGAGGTCAAGGCTGAAGTGAGCTGTGATCACACCACTGCACTCCAGTCTGGGTGACAGAGCGGGACCCTGTCTCAGAAACAGAAAAGAAAAAACAGGGTTGGGGGAGGTGGTGGCTTTATAGTGCTTTAAAGAAAGTCATTATTTGTTCACCAACCCTTCCCCTAATGTTGCTAGGCTAAAATGGATGGAACCAGGTTAAGCTGAATCTGTTTTCTTGTTTCTCCAGGTCATTTCTTCAGATAGCTCCCCAGCTCTGGAAAATGAGCATCCTCAAGGTAAGTTTACTGAAGAAAGGAAAGTGGGCATGGAAACAATAGCCTGACCCTAACAATGTCTTCAACAATGCTTTTGAATCTCTCCCCTGGGAAAGTCAAAGCAGGGCCAGATAATGTGCCAAACCACAAAAATCAGTGACAGTAGTTTGGCGAGATCACCCAGGAATAAATCTTGGGCAGATTGGGGATGGTTAATATCTTCAATTATCAAACCACTTGAGAGAAACTTCTGAGGTACAGGGAAAACTTCCATAGGCAGCTCTGGGCTGGCTAACCATGTTTTAGAAGTCCTGGGTATTTTCTGTGTAGTCCAGAAACAGTGCCACCAGGATTTTATCACCCAGCAAGCTCACTAAAGCCATTGAGTGTACACAAAAAATTATGCAAAGGGCTGGGCGCTGTGCCTTACTCCTGTAATCCCAGCACTTTGGGAGGCCGAGACAGGTGGATCACTTGAGCTCAGGAGTTTGAGACTAGCCTGACCAACCTGGTTAAACCCTATCTCTACTAAAAATACAAAATTAGCCAGGTGTGGTGGCGCATGCTTGTAATCCCAGCTACTTGGGTGGCTGAGGCAGAATTGCCTGAACCGCAGAGGCAGAAATTGCAGTGAGCCAAGATCGTGCCAAGAGTGAAACTCCATCTCAGAAAAAAAAAAATTAAATTAAATTAGAAAAAGGCTGTTAGAACTAATCTAGTAATAGAAGCACTAAACCTCTAAAATCCAGAGCACAAGGAAGACAGTTCCAGTGCCGGCCAGTGCCTATTTTATGTTTTTGAGTACATTTGCATTAGCACCAAGGCAGAAACGTGAAACTCAAATTGCCTACATGGACCAAGCAGTGAAGTGAACTACATATGATTATGACAACCTGTAGATCTTGTGTTGCATCTAAAAGAAGGTGACAACTAGACTGGCCATGGTGATTCATGACTGTATTCCCAGCACTTTGGGAGGCCAAGGCGGGTGGATCACCTGAGGTCAGGAGTTGAAGACCAGCCTGGCCAACATGGTGAAACCCCGTCTCTACTAAAATAAAATATGGCCGGGCGCGGTGGCTCAAGCCTGTAATCCCAGCACTTTGGAGGCCGAGACGGGCGGATCACGAGGTCAGGAGATCGAGACCATCCTGGCTAACATGGTGAAACCCCGTCTCTACTAAAAAAACACAAAAGCTAGCTGGGCGAGGTGGCGGGCGCCTGTAGTCCCAGCTACTCGGGAGGCTGAGGCAGGAGAATGGCGTAAACCCGGGAGGCGGAGCTTGCAGTGAGCTGAGATCCGGCCACTGCACTCCAGCCTGGGCCACAGAGCGAGACTCCGTCTCAAAAAAA
>NW_016811706.1:1173966-1175989 GCF_001698545.2 Rhinopithecus bieti
AAAAAAAAAAAAGGCACCGAGAAAGCCAAATCCAATATATTTGTGGGCCTGTGGCCTGAATGATAGTATTTAACTATCAGTGTAGTGTATGTATCTTCAACTGGTGTCCAAAAACATTTTCTTAGGAGTCTGAATTCTCAAGTTGAAATAACAATGGTAGGCTTCCAGTTAAAGATGGTAGATTGGTAGACTGGGCTGCTCATGCCTGTAATCCCAGCACTTTGGGAGGCTGAGGCGGGTGGATCACTTGAGAACAAGAGTTTGAGACCAGCCTGGCCAACATGGTGAAACCCCATCTCTACTAAAAATATAAAAATTAGCCAGGCGTGGTGACACATACCTGTAATCGCAGCTACTTGGGCGGCTGAGGCATGAGAATCGCTTGAACTCAGGAGGAGGAGGTTGCAGTGAGTGGAGATCACACCACCGCACTCCAGCTTGAGTGACAGAGCAAGACTCTGTCTCAAAAAAAAAAAAAAAAGATGGTACATTGAATATATATTCACAAAAAGTCCCCTAAAACCATCATAAAGGAAATTTTTTAAAGAAAAAGACACAAACAAACACACCATAGGGAAAACAGGAGAGGAGATCATAGCAATGAATTTTTGGAAGCTGAAAAGCAGACGAAAGAGTGATGAATGACTTAGATCTGAGAAGAATTATAACTAGCAGTGAGAGCCAAGAAGCATTAAGGTCTAAGAAACAGTCAGATCCCAAGATACCCTATCCCATTGAGTGATAGGGTGAGCAACAGTGAACAACTCCACCTCCCACCTGTGGCAAAGACTGGAAATCTGGCCAGGGACTCGGGCACAGCTTAGGACTGAAGTACTGCACTGAAAACAGGAGCATGTAGTGAACTATACTAGATGCTGAGCCTCCAGCCGTCTTTTCCTTTTCAGTTTCCAGAGCGCTGACAGAAAAGACTTCACCCTCCAAGCATGAAATTGAATAATCCTTCTCTCCAAAATCCTCTTGAAGGGAAGTTCTAAAATATTTAAGTATTGAATGTTTTCGTACCCAAATGATTTGCAGTCAGTAAGGCTCACTTACACACTTAGAGCTTCCACTCGGCTTTAAAGCCTCCACTCTTAAGTTATGGTTTAAGTTCTCCTTTAAACCAGGGATTACCAAACATCTAAAGAAAGGATCTGTGAAAAATGATCCAAACTGCCCCCCACCGCACCCTGGAATGTACCTTTGTTTTACTCTGAAGGCTGTATCTCCCTGGTAAAAAAATAAATAAAAGTGAAAAAGCAAACTGCCCCTCCCAAACTCATATACACACAGAAGAAACAAACAGGAAAAAAGCAACTAGAAGGAAAAGGGGAGAAGAAAACTTTAATAATATTAATATAATCTTAGGTAAAGGAACATATTTCTCAACACCTGTGAAAGTAGTATATCTTTAAAGAAAACAACAGCCGGGCATGGTGGCTCACGCCTGTAATCCCAGCACTTTGGGAGGCCGAGGCAGGCAGATCACCTGAGGTCAGGAGTTCGAGACCAGCCTGACCAATATGATGAAACCTTGTCTGTACTAAAAATACAAAAATTAACTGGGCGTGGTGGTGTGCACCTGTAATCCCAGATACTCGGGAGGCTGAGACAGGAGAATCGCTGGAACCCAGGAGGTGGAGGTTGCAGTGAGCTGAGACTGCACCATTGCATTCCAGCCTGGGCAACAAGAGCGAAACTCTGTCTCAAGAAAACAAAAGCAACAACGAAAAACCATATTTCCACCATGAAACAAGTATAGGATACAATTTTTTAAAGAAGAAATTTTCCGAAAAGAAAAAGGAAATCTTGGAAATTAAAAATATAGGCCGGGCGCAGTGGCTCAAGCCTGTAATCCCAGCACTTTGGGAGGCCGAGACGGGTGGATCCACGAGGTCAGGAGATCGAGACCATCCTGGCTAACACGGTTGAAACCCCGTCTCTACTAAAAAAATACAAAAAACTAGCCGGGCGAGGTGGCGGGCGCCTGTAGTCCCAGCTACTCGGGAGGCTGAGGCAGGAG
>NW_016811706.1:1179012-1185461 GCF_001698545.2 Rhinopithecus bieti
TTTTTTTTTTTTTTTGAGACAGAGTCTCACTCTGTCGCCCAGGCTGAAGTGCAGAGGCACAATCTCGTCTCACTGCAACCTCCACCTCCTGGGTTCAAGCAGTTCTCCTGCCTCAGCCCCCCCGAGTAGTTGTGACTACAGGCACGTGCCACCACGCCTGGCTAATTTTTGTATTTTTTTAGTAGAGATGGGGTTTTGCCATGTTGCCAGACTGGTCTCAAACTCCTGACTTCAGGTGACCCACCTACCTTGGCCTCCCAAAGTGCTGGGTTACAGGCGTGCACCACCACGCCCAGCCAATGTAATTTATTTATTTATTATTGTTTTGACACGGAGTTTCACTCTTGTTGCCTAGGCTGGAGTGCAGTGTTACAATCTGGGCTTACCGCAACCTCTGCCTCCCGGGTTCAAGCGATTCTCCTGCCTCAGCCTCCCGAGTAGCTGGGATTACAGGCATGCGCCACCACGCCTAGCTAATTTTGTGTTTTTAGTAGAGACGGGGTTTCACCATGTTAGCCAGGATGGTCTTGATCTCCTGACCTCGTGATCCACCCACCTTGGCCTCCCAAAGTGCTGGGATTACAGGCGTGAGCCACTGCGCCCGGCTAATGTAATATTTTTAAGTGCACATAGTATAGTATATAGCACATTCAAGCTATTATTTTGGGAGATTGCTTCCCTAGTTTAGAGCGAGCAATTAAAATCACAGGAATAGAAAAAGGTAAACTACCCAGGATCTCCTGGGATGATTTCTGATTTACAGGGTGATCCCAGAATGGACTATCAGGGTGTTTTGAGCCAGGTTGATTGAGCACTGGGCTCTAACTTACTGTTAATGAGAAATGGCCCAACTTGGACCATGACTTTCCCATTTGCAGGTCTTAGAATAACTTTTTTTTCAATTGAGACAGGGGTTCGCTGTGTTGCCCAGGCTGTCCTTGAGCTCCTGGGTTCAAGTGATCCTCTGCCTCAACTTCCTGAGTAGCTGGGATTACAGGTGCTTGCCACCATGCCCAGCACAGTCTTGGAAGAATTTTAAGCAGCTTACTTTATTGAAAAAAGAGGAAAGTGAAAATGTGCTAAATATATGAAAGGGAAAGCTTAGATTAAAGATGAGAAACATTTTTAGATTATAACATGTTAAAGAGAGATACTATAGGCTTTATGTTTTAGTCAACTTTCTTTTACCTATAGGGACCAATAGATAAAGTCTTAACCTGGAGATAGGGGTTGGATGAAATGGTTTCTAAGAGGTTTATGCAGGTTTTGTGGAAACAATAGGAACAAGACAGATAAGGGGCCTTATAAAAAAAAATCATGCTGTAAATATTTGAGATACTAGAACACTATTCTGTTTTCTGTCTCTTTTGATTGGGAGTTTTTATGGGGAAGGAAGCTGCTAACTATCCCACCCTATGCAGAGACCCCAGAATCCAACAATAGCGTGTATACTTCCTTCATGAAGTCTCATCGCTGCTATGACCTGATTCCCACAAGCTCCAAATTGGTTGTATTTGATACGTCCCTGCAGGTGGGTGAATCCTCTTTTCCCTTCCCCCTTTGGAGCCTGTGGTTTAATACTTCTCATCCTATCTCATCCTAAGGGTAATATCCTTATCCTTCTGTGAAGTTAGTCTCATGTTTTACCCAACATGCCCAAACACTGTTCTTTTTTATAGTCCTGCCCCTGTGGATTTGCCTTTATGATTATTACTGTCTTGGCTACAGGTGAAGAAAGCTTTTTTTGCTTTGGTGACTAACGGTGTACGAGCTGCCCCTTTATGGGATAGTAAGAAGCAAAGTTTTGTGGGTAAGCAAAAGTTTCTGGAACACATTATTATTGCATCTTGTGCTGGGCAGGGAGACAAGCTTCAGGCAGTACTGAGGGCTTTGTCTTGTCCTCTAGGCATGCTGACCATCACTGATTTCATCAATATCCTGCACCGCTACTATAAATCAGCCTTGGTAAGGAACCTTAGCCCAATGACCAAAATCACTTTCCCTACCCTAAGTCCCTCATTCTCATTTCTTTTGCTCCCAGCAAGCCACAAGGGCTTCAGGAAGCAGAGAGATCAGGTCTCAAATTCTGTTGCTTCTGCTTTCAGGTACAGATCTATGAGCTAGAAGAACACAAGATAGAAACTTGGAGAGGTATGTAGAGAATTGGGGTTGTAAAAGGTTATAATGGGATGGAGGGTTTCTGGGAAATGCTTTTCTGTGGTGGTATTTTGTGACCCATCCCTTTTCCCTTCAGAGGTGTACCTCCAGGATTCCTTTAAACCGCTTGTCTGCATTTCTCCTAATGCCAGGTGAGTTCCAGTTATCCATCTGTCCAAAAAGGGGAAGAGATTTGCCATCAGCCTAGCTAATGCCTTAGACACCCAGGGAAAGGGGAAGAAGAGAGAAAAGACACACACACACACACACTCTTACACACTTTCTCTCTCTCTCTCTCTAAGTCTGGCCTGTACTCTGCCCCCCTTCCCTAACCATTAGTTTTCCCTGTTTAGTGATACACTTTATGGAGCTGTTTACTCACCCTGAGCCCCAGCACTGTGGAACTTATTATCTCCAACCCTCCCACAGCTTGTTTGATGCTGTCTCTTCATTAATTCGGAACAAGATCCACAGGCTGCCAGTTATTGACCCAGAATCAGGCAATACTTTGTATATCCTCACCCACAAGCGCATTCTGAAGTTCCTCAAATTGTTTGTAAGTGCTCCTCAGCCCAGTTCTTTTTTCTCTTTTTTCGTTTATTTATTTATTTATTGAAAAAAGAGACAAGGTCTCACTGTGTTGCCCAGGCTAGTGTCGAACTCCTGAGCTCAAGTGATCCTCCTGCCTCAGCCTCCCAAAGTGCTAGGATTACAGGTGTGAGCCACTGCATCCAGCCCCACTTCTTGTTTATTTATTAATTTATTTTGATACAAGGTCTTACTCTGTTGCCCAGGCTGGCGTGCAGAGGCACTATCATGGCTCACTGCAGCCTCCAACGTCTTGGGCTCAGGTGACCCCCAGTCTCAACCCCCAGAAGAGCTGGGACTACAGGTGTGTACCACCACACCTGGCTAATTTTTTGGTATTTTTTATAGAGATGGGGTTTTGCCAAGTTGCCCAGGCTGGTCTCGAACTCCTGGGCTCAAGCAATATGTCCCCCTCAGCCTCCCAAAGTACTGGGATTATAGGCATAAGCCGGCGCACCCAGCCCTTATTTCTAACATACTGGGTTGGAGGGGGTATCCAAGGGTGGCTTTGGGTGCCTTGAAAATTAAGCTGATGGTTCTTTCCTCAGATCACTGAGTTCCCCAAGCCAGAGTTCATGTCCAAGTCTCTGGAAGAGCTACAGATTGGCACCTATGCCAATATTGCTATGGTTCGCACTACCACCCCCGTCTATGTGGCTCTGGGGATTTTTGTACAGCATCGAGTCTCAGCCTTGCCAGTGGTGGATGAGAAGGGTGAGAGATTGGGTGAGAGAGGGAGGGAAGATCCAGGCAAGTCAGGGTGGCTCCGGGAAAATCTGCTTTCCCCTCAGCTTAGCCAGGAGGGTGATTCTGTGAGTAGGGGGAGCTTTAGACCCCAGATCCTCCTTACTGAGCTGCCTCTGTCCCCCTAGGGCGTGTGGTGGACATCTACTCCAAGTTTGATGTTATCGTGAGTGATTGTGGAGGGTTTGGGAGGTAGGGAAGGGTGGGGGGGCGCTATTAAATATGGAGAGGGAGAAGGGAGTCTCTTCTGTGATCTAAGGGTCTTAGAAGCTTCCAGGCTTTCAAATCCTATTTGAAAAGGAATTGAATGAGTTGAGTATGCCTTGTGGCTGACAATTGCCCTGAATCCCTCTGGTGAGGTTGGATGGGTTCAGGGTTTGGAAGCTGGCTCTCTTGCTTCCCTGCAATCTCCTTCCTCTGTCTCCCCAGAATCTAGCAGCAGAAAAGACTTACAACAACCTAGATGTGTCTGTGACTAAAGCTCTGCAACATCGATCACATTACTTTGAGGGTGTTCTCAAGTGCTACCTGCATGAGACTCTGGAGACCATCATCAACAGGCTAGTGGAAGCAGAGGTAGGGAGGCCAGCAACCCTAAAGGAGCTGAGGGGAGCAGCCTTGAGAGTGGGGTTTGGCAAGGAGAGTAGGGGCAGAGGGGATTCCCCTGAGGCCAGCACTAAACATTCCCTTTTTCCCTTGTTGCTCTGTGCCAGGTTCACCGACTTGTAGTGGTGGATGAAAATGATGTGGTCAAGGGAATTGTATCACTGTCTGACATCCTGCAGGCCCTGGTGCTCACAGGTGGAGAGAAGAAGCCCTGAGCTGGGGGAAGGGGTCAGGCAGCACCAGGGGATATGCCCAACTCACTGCCTGCTGGAAGCTCTGTGGGAATCAGATGAAACTTGGGGAAATTGTGACTCTGTTCCCTGCTCAGGGCCCCCTGCCCTTCTATCTGGGAGCTAGGGAAGGTATAGGGGGAGGAAGGAGAATGGATTTATAGCTACCCTTACCCTCACACATACACTTGAAAAAAACTTTCAGCCTAGCCAATTCTAGCCCGTGTCTTCTTAGACATAGCTCCCTTTCTGGGTGAACTATAGGCTCTGTGCCTCTCAGACAAATTCTGATCTCTAAGAGATCCCCAGACCTCACTTGCCTCTGCCTCCATCTCGGCCCCGATTCAACCCTAAGATGATAGCACAACAAAATTCTTCATAAATATATTTTTATTCACCTGTTCCATGCTATATGGAGGCTAAGTCCATTTAGTGACATTTCTTCCCATAATGTGAGTGGGAAGGATTGTGGGGAGGAGGGGCTTTGGGTTCCTGTGTTTGTGCATATGAAGGGAGATGGGGGTTAGGTGGAGGAGGAGGGTAGCGTGGTTAGCTAAGGTTATTGCTTTTTGTGGCAAATCTAATTAAATGACAGGAATCTCTTCATGGTATTGCAGTGTTTGATTTTTACAGTTGATGGATACTACCTTTCTACTTTATATGGCTTCTTCAACTCGTCATTAATAATAACGTGTGTACGCACACACACACGTACACACACACACACAAACTGTGTGCCAGACATCATTCTCAGGGCTTTACATATATTAACTAATCCTCAGAACAATAGTAGACACTATTCCAGTTTTTTACAGATTTTTAAAAATGGAGGCACAGAGAGGCTGGGTAACTAACCCAAGACCACATAGCTAGTAAAAAATGGAGCTAGGATTTGAACCCAAACAGTCTTTACTGCTACAGTAGAATTCCTACTTCTAATTCTTCTTTCATAACTGCTCCTTACCCTATTCCCTGTGGTTCCTCCTTTCTATCTCACTTTCCTCTCTGCCTGAATCATGGCTGGTACCCAAGGAAAATCCTGTAACTGTCTACTCTTGGGAGTAGGCAGACTTGAGGGTCTCCTTTGGGCAGAGAATCCTGCCACCATTATTAGCTTTTCTTAAGGAAGGTTGGACTGTTTGGCTTTTGCTGAGTTGGCACTATTTTTTTTTTTTTTTTTTTTTTTTTTTTTTTTTTTTTTTTGAGATGGAATCCCGCTATGTTGCCCAGGTTGGAGTGCAATGGTGCAATTTCAGCTCACTGCAGCCTCCGCCTCTTAGGTTCAAGTGATTCTCCTGCCTCAGCCTCCTGAGTAGCTGGGATTATAGGCACGCGCCACCACACCCGGCTAATTTTTGTATTGTTTAGTAAAGACGGAGTTTCACCCATATTGGCCAGGCTGGTCGCGAACTCCTGACTTTGTGATCCACCTGCCACAGCCTCCCAAAGTGCTGGGATTACAGGCGTGAGCCACCACACCCGGCTGGCACTATCTTTAAACTACAAATCCCTTGCCTTTCTTCCAAGGTGAGACAGAGCTGGATGGTGGGAGAACAGCAGGGCACTGGTCACTCCATCAGATCCATTCCCTGTACTGAAACCATGTAGACCCAAACAGCAGTCAGCACCCAACACCAGAACTGCTAGACTGCGGTATGAGCTAAATTTGGGTGCCAGCTCACCCCTGCCTTGCAGGTATGATATAGTTTCCCATCCAAACCAGGAGCAATTTCAGAGTCATTGCTTGCCCCTTCCCCCACAGTGCCTAACCCCTCTGATGACCCTCCAGCCACGGCATACTGGGTTCTCCAAACTAGGCTTCCTGATGGAACACAAGGAAAAGCATCAAGGCCCTCATCAGATTCGACCTGAGGAAGCTTATTTTAAAAAAAGAAGGCCGGGCGCAGTGGCTCAAGCCTGTAATCCAAGCACTTTGGGAGGCCGAGACGGGCGGATCACGAGGTCAGGAGATCAAGACCATCCTGGCTAACATGGTGAAACCCCGTCTCTACTAAAAATACAAAAAACTAGCCGGGCGAGGTGGCGGGCGCCTGTAGTCCCAGCTACTCGGGAGGCTGAGGCAGGAGAATGGCGTGAACCCGGGAGGCAGAGCTTGCAGTGAGC
>NW_016811706.1:1187575-1226602 GCF_001698545.2 Rhinopithecus bieti
GGATGGCCCACTGTTCTCCGAGGGGCCTGACAGCCCCCGGGAGCTCCAGGATGAGGAGTCTGGCAGCTGCCTCTGGGTGCAGAAGTCCAAGCTATTGGTGATAGAAGTGAAGACTATTTCCTGTCATTATAGTCGCCGCGCCCCTTCTCGACAGCCCATGGACTTCCAGGCCAACCACTGGGCTCGCGGGTTCCAGAACCGCACGTGAGTGAAGCAGGGGTGAGGGGAAGAGAGTGGTGGGGCGGGGAGTGGGGTCCGGACCTCCCCGCAGGCACCAGCGAGCACTACTGATCCCCCTTCTCTTTCCCACGCCTCCCACCCCTGCCCGCTCCCGAAGGCTGGGGCCTGACTCATCCGGTTGTTTGGGGGAACAGGAGTGGGCGTGAGAAAGGGCAGGAGGTGAGATGGGGCAGACGCTGTTAAAGTGTGCAGGGAGAGATGGCGAGGAGTCCCGCTTCGACTTCAGTCCTAACATATACGCACGTGCACACGCGCACACACTCACACACACCCCTTCACACGGCTGCCCCAAGTGGTCTCCACTGCTCCCAGCTCCCCGGACCTCGGCTCCCTTCCCCCACAGACTGCTCACCTGGGTTCCTGCTCATTGTCCCAGGTGTGGGCCGCGCCCGGGATCCCCACAGCCGCCGCCCCGCCGGCCCTGGGCCTCCAGGGTGCTGCAGGAGGCGACCAACTGGCGGGCGGGGCCCCTGGCCGAGGTCCGAGCTCGGGAGCAAGAGAAAAGGAAAGCGGCGTCGCAGGAGCGGGAGGCCAAGGAGACCGAGCGAAAAAGGCGCAAGGCTGGTGGGGCCCGACGGAGCCCCCCGGGTCGGCCCCGCCCGGAGCCCCGCAACGCCCCTCGGGCAGCCCAGCCGGCAGGGCTCCCTGCTCCCTTGCGGCCCGAGCGCCTGGCGCCGGTGGGGCGAGCGCCCCGTCCATCCGCGCAGCCGCAGAGCGACCCAGGGTCGGCGTGGGCGGGGCCCTGGGGAGGTCGGCGGCCCGGGCCCCCAAGCTACGAGGCTCACCTGCTGCTGAGAGGTTCTGCCGGGACCGCCCCGCGACGCCGCTGGGACCGGCCGCCACCCTACGTGGCTCCACCTTCTTACGAAGGCCCCCATAGGACCTTGGGGACTAAGAGAGGCCCAGGACACTCCCAGGTGCCCACTTCATCAGCCCCACCTCCGACTCCGGCCAGGACAGAGGGAGGGCGCACAAAGAAGAGGCTGGATCCTCGGATCTACCGGGACGTCCTCGGGGCTTGGGGTCTCCGACAGGGGCAAGGTCTCTTGGGGGGATCCCCAGGCTGTGGAGCGGCCAGAGCAAGGCCAGAGCCCGGCAAGGGGGTCGTGGAGAAAAGCCTGGGGCTGGCTGCTGCTGACCTGAACAGTGGTAGCGACAGCCATCCCCAAGCCAAAGTTACAGGGAGCGCAGGCACCGAGACAACTCCTGCGGGGTCTGCAACTGCAGCTCCCAGTGCCCCGCGTCCCGCTCCCAGATCCAGGCACCACCTCAAGGGCTCGAGGGAAGGGAAAGAAGGAAAAGAACAGATCTGGTTCCCCAAATGCTGGATTCCCTCCCCTAAAAAACAGCCGCCCCGCCATAGCCAGACACTCCCCAGACCCTGGGCTCCCGGAGGCACCGGATGGAGAGAATCCCTGGGTCTTGGAGAGGGGGCAGGACCGGAGACACTGGAGGGTTGGAAGGCGACCCGCCGTGCCCACACCTTGCCCCGCAGTTCCCAGGGCCCGTCCCGTGGGGAAGGAGTCTTTGTCATTGACGCCACGTGCGTAGTGATACGATCCCAATATGTTCCAACCCCCCGAACCCAGCAGGTGCAGCTTTTGCCCTCTGGGGTGACACGCATGGTCGGGGAATCCGCCAGCCAATCGAAGCCCGGCAAGGAGGAGAGTGAAGGGGCCACGGTCTTTCCTTCCCCTTGTCAAAAGCGGCTGTCGAACAGTCGCCTTTTACACCAGCCCGGCAGGGGCCGCGGGGGCGAAGCTGAGGGCGGGAGGCCGGGGGACTCCTCACTGGAGGAGCGCACCTCCCGCATCTTGGGGCTCCCGGCCCCGGAAGTAAGCCTGCAGGACGCCCCCACGCAGCCAGGTAGCCCAGAGCACCAAGCCTTAGGCCCAGGAGCTTCGGGAGCCCAGGGCAGGGCCGAGGGCTCGGAAGTGGCGGTGGTCCAGCGGCGCGCGGGCCGGGGCTGGGCGCGGACCCCAGGGCCCTACGCCGGGGCCCTGCGAGAAGCCGTGTCCCGTATCCGCCGCCACACCGCCCCTGACTCGGACACGGACGAAGCTGAGGAGCTTAGCGTCCATAGCGGCTCCTCTGATGGAAGCGACACAGAAGCCCCGGGCGCCTCCTGGCGGAATGAGAGGACCCTGCCCGGGGTTGGAAACAGTTCGCCGAAGGAAGATGGGAAGACAGCGGAACTGAGCGACAGTGTCGGGGAGATCCTAGATGTCATAAGCCAAACCGAGGAGGTCCTCTTCGGGGTGAGGGACATCAGGGGGACCCAACAGGGAAATAGGAAGAGGCAGTGAGAGGCCCCTTCTTGTATTTGAGTCCCCAACACATCCATCCTTGGGTCCACTGGTCCCCATTCTTCCCCAGACTTCCTTTGCTTCTCTTTTCCTTGTATCCTTACCCATACCTATTCCCATCCTTGAAATATAAATGAAAGGAAGGGAAGCATATGCCCATTAATGATTTTGTTTCAGGAGAGGTGAGAATCAGCAGTAGATTTAATTAATGTCTGTTATGTTCAGGGCACAAGGGTGAGCTCTTCACAGGGGCTGATGCACTGGGTTTGGAGCTGAGCAGAGAGGCCTAACAAGGATCAGGCAGGAGGGCAGGGGTGGTGGCAGCCATAGGAGGGCAGTGTAGGGCAGGGCTTCTGAGGAGGAGGAAAAAAGTGAAGGAGAGACTTTGGACCCGGTGGCAGAGGGATCAGATGACAGAGGGGTTCTTGGCAGAAGAGGAATAGGTCCAGCAACAACCAGCAAAGCAGAAAAAGGGCTCACCTTGGTGTCACAAGTCTTGGATTTCAATCCCAACTCTGCCACTGACTTGCTGGTTGACTGAGGCCTGTCACTTTCCCTCTCCAGGCCTCCTGGTATATAAAACGATGGTATTCTAAGGTCCATCCTTCCATCTCTGACATTTTGAGATCTTTGGAAAGGACTCTATCTCATCCTCCCCTCGACAAGCCAAGAATGAGAGTTGGGAATAAGTGAACAGAGTTTGAGGGTTTCTGGGCGGCCTCCTTGTCACCCAAAGTCATGATCAATTCAGGAGACTGCCCAAGGTTTGCAGAAGAGGTAAGGGAGTGAGGCACTCCTATCCCAGTCTCCCAGGTTTAGGTGAGGGCTCCCCAAAGCAGGGCAAGATAGTGGCCCTGTCACTGACCCTGGCCTGTGGTGGTCTGAGCTGGGGAGGGAAGGACACCAATGAATCAGCTTGGGACCTCTTTAGGCCTTCCCCTTTTCCTTCACCCCAATGCTCCTTAGTGATGCTCTGAGGCGTGGCCACGATTTCCCTCCCAGGTGGTATCGCCCACCTGAAAAAATCCTGAGAATGTCTCCCATCTCGGCCTCTTCCAGAAGAAACTGGCCAGGCAAGGAAAGAGGCTGGTCCCCAGAGGCCAGTCGGCGTGGGGTGTGATACTCTCTATAGCCACTACAGGGCGCGCGCAGGTCGCGGATCTCCCCAGTTGCTAATCCCGGCTCTGCCACTCAATCCGATCCCTAGTTCCCAAGCGCAGGTCCCCAGCCTTGCAGTCTCCAGCCGTGCGGGGCCGGGAGCAGGCCTCCGGCCTCCCAGACCTCTGGAGCCCGCCGGGCCCATCTTTGTACTCATCCACCCCAGCCGGCTTGGGACTCAGACACCGAAGTCTTTTTTTTCTCTCCGATCCCTGGACACCTCTGTCTGCCATTTATTAGCCATGTGAACTTGGCCGCATCACTTCACCTCCCTGAGCCTCAGTTTCCTCATCTGTCAAATGGGGGTTTATAAACCACCTACCTCGCAGGGTTGTTGTGAGGACTTAATGCGATAATGTTTGTAAAGCGCCTTGCACACCGCCTGGCACACAGTAGGCGCTCAATAAATCTAAGCTTCCCTTTATCCAGCCTTGGCATCGTCTTCCTTTCACTGACCCTTTCCCCATGGTGGCCCTCCCCTGGGACTCCTCTGCTACATCCCGCTCTGTGTGACGGAGAGGGGGCTGCTTTCTCCCACCTCTTTCCTCCCCCAGCCGGGACTCTCCCTTCCTTGCCCCCAGCCCACCCCTGTTGGCTCTTCCCACTGCCCTGGCGCCCTCCCCCCGCCCCCCATTCCGAGCAAGGGCTGAGTCAGCCGGGGTAAATTTAGCTGCCGGCTCCGCGGGCGCGGGGGCTTCTCCCAGACTCAGTCGCCGGGTCCTGCCCCGGCCCCCGGCCCGCCTCTGCTCCCACTCCAACCGAGACCCGCCAACTCCAACTCCCGCTCAGCGTTCAGGTCCCCAACCCCGCTCTCAAACCACTTATGGTTTTAGTCTCCAATTATCTCGACATCACTCCCGCCTGCAACCAGAGGGACTCTGAGCAGAACTTGGAGTGGCGCAGGACCACCTGGGGTGGGGGGTGGCCACCATCTGGCAGGAGCTGGACCGCTGGCCTTGGTTCAGTGGAGGAAAGTCTCCTCTTTGGGTTTCTGAACTGGAGGGAAGACACTGGTCAGAGCTATCCAGGAAGATTCATCCCAGAGCCTTCCTGGAACCCACACTACCAGGTTTCAAGTTAGCTCTTGCTGGAGGAGTGTCACCTTGGGCAGAGATCAAAGGTTACTGAGATCTGCCCTTGAGGTCAGGAATTCCAGACCAGCCTCCAACATGGTGAAACTCCGTCTCTACCAAATATATTAGCCAGGTGTGGTGGTGCACACCTGTAATCCTAGCCACTCAGGAGGCTAAGGCACGAGAATCGCTGAATCGCTTGAACCTGGGAGAAGGAGGTTGCAATCAGCCAAGATTGGGCCTCTGTACTCCAGCCTGGGCAACACAGCCAGACCACATCTCAAAAAAACAAACAAACAAAGGTTATTGAGATCCATCTCCCTTTCACCTACAATTCTATCTACTCAAAAGAACAAACAATGGTTATTGAGATCTGTCTCCCTTTCACCTACAATTCTATCTACCTACTACCAATTCTAACTACTGAGCATGTACTGAGCACCTACTGGGAACAAGAAACTGTGCGGGATTCCAGGATAGGGATGAGTAAGGCCTTTCTGACAATGGGGTGAAGGTGAGCAATGTGTTAAGTGTTACAATGAGTCAAACAAGGGAGATCGTATGGATTTTGTGAGATAAGGGAAGGCTCCATGGAGGAGATGACCTCAGCGTTAGAATTTGGTGAAGAGGCATTTCAAGTAGAGGGATCAGCCAAAATAGAGGCATGGATGCAGGTAAGCAGGGTATGTTTAGGAAATTGCTCAATGGTCTGATTTGCCTGCAGCTGAGAGTACATTTATGGCAGTTGTGGAAGATAAGGCAAGAGTGAAAACTGAGGCCAGTCTGGGATAAGCCTGGTCCAGCTGAGGAGTAATGTGCCTTGGGCCTCCAGGCTTGGGAAGAGGCTGGACTTCAGGTGAGGAGGAAAGTTGAGGAAGGGCGGTGTGTGGTGGCTCACACCTGTAATCCCAGCACTTTTGGAGGCTGAGGTGAACAGATCACCTGAGACCAGGACCAGCCTGGCCAACATGGTCCTACCCCACCTCTACGAAAAATACAAAAATTAGCCGTGTATAGTAGTGCATGCCTGTGATCCCAGCTATGGGGGAGGTTGAGGCACAAGAATCACTTGAACCTGGGAAGCGAAGGTTGCAGCAAGCCGAGATTGCACCACTGCACTCTAGCCTGGGTGACAGAGTGAGACTCTGTCTTAAAAAACAATAACCAAAAAAAAAAAAAGAAAAAGAAAAACAACAGCAACAAAGAAAACAAAGTTGAGAAAGACCAGGGCCGTGATGAAAGCATCTGCCTGGATTTTTCTACAATCAAAGGGCTCTAGGGCTCTGGGGATGGAAGAGGAGGTGAGCTGTATGCAACAGTGGAAGGGCTGGCCCTGTGAGGGTGGGCTTTACCATGCTGGCTGAGCCCCTTTGAGGATGAACACACAGGAAGCAAGTTTCTGAAATCTCACCCACACTGCTAACATAGTCGAATAACTTGACTAATGTGTTTAGAAATATGGTTTCTGGAGCTTCTACCCCATACTAGCTATGTGAAGTTGGGCAAGTTACTCAACCTCTCTGTGCCTTGGTGTCCTCAGTTATAAACTGAGGTTGTTAAAAGTGCTTTTCATTAGCTGTGTGTGGTGGCACTCTCCTGTAGTCCCAGCTGTTCAGGAGGCTGAGGTGGGAGAATTGCTTGAGCCCAGGGGTTTGAGGATGCAGTGAGCTATGATTACACCACTGCACTCCAGCCTGGGCAACAGAGCAAGACTCTGTCTCTAAAAATTAATTAATTAATTAATTAATTAATTAAACAATGTGCTTTATCTCTTAGAGTTGTTGGGAGGAGTAAATAATTCAATATGTAAAACACTTAGAACAGTTGGCCAGGCAGAGTAGCTCACCCCTATAATACCAGCATTTTGGGAGGTTGGGGTGGGAGGATTGCTTGAGCCCAGAAGTTCAAGACCAGCCTGGGCAACATAGCAAGACCCTGTCTCTCTGTTTTTTTGTTTTGTTTTGTTTTGTTTTGTTTTAATTTTTTTAATTAAAAAGAAAAAACATAAAAGAAAGAACAACACCTGGTACATAGTAAGTGATTGACTGTTAGCTCTGATTATTATTTCTCTCTTGGGCTATTTTATTAGTGTTGGGTATGAGAACAGGAGGATGGGACAGACAGAATTAGAAGTAGGGGAGGATGGCCAGGTGCAGTGGCTCATACCTGTAATCCCAGCACTTTGGGAGGCCAAGGCCAGTGGATCATGATGTCAGAAGTTTGAGACCAGCCTGGCCAATACGGTGAAACCCCATCTCTACTAAAAATACAAAAATTAACCAGGTGTAGTGGTGCATGCCTGTAGTCCCAGCTACTCAGGAGGCTGAGGCAGAATTGCTTGAACCCAGGAGGTAGAGGGTGCAGTGAGCCGAGGTCACGCCACTGCACTCCAGCCTTGGCGACAGAGCGAGACTCCGTCTTTAAAAAAAAATTGCTGGGTGGCTCACACCTGTAATCCCAGCACTTTGGGAGGCTAAGGTGGGTGGATCATGAAGTCAGGAGTTCAAGACCAGCCTGACCAACATGGTGAAACCCTATCTCTGCTAAAAATACAAAAATTAGCTGGGTGTGGTGATACGCGCCTGTAATCCCAGCTACTGGGGAGGCTGAGGCAGGAGAATTGCTTGAATCTGGAAGGCAGAGTTTACAGAGAGCCAAGATCGTACCACTGCTCTCCAGCCTGGGCGACAGAGCAAGACTCTGTCTCAAAAAAAAAAAAAAAGTAGGGGAGGAGGAGAATCAGGCAGCAGATGCCAGTGGAGAGGAGGGAGGAATCCTGGGGTGGGTACAGACAGCTCTTTTAATGGGTAAATGGTGCCCTGGCAGTGCTTGGGCGGTTAGGATGTCAGTGCAGCACACCCCTTCCCCCAGAACTTACTCCATCTTTGCCTAAGGATAGAGTCAGCACCAGCTGCCAAAATTCTGGGAAAAAAAAGAGAGAGACAAGAAGGGGAGGAGTGACTCCAGGTCTAGGGGCCAGCCCTTGGTGAGCCATATCTCAGACTGACCCTCCAGAGCTCTGTGGGTGGGACACTGGAGGCTCCCTGCTGCGAAAATGACTTCTAAATCTGGCTGTGTCTGCCAGCCAGCCTTGAGACAGAGGCCACAACCACCCCCTACCTTGGGACAGCCTCACTGGTCAGGAGTAGGGACAGCAGACGCAGGAGGATGTGGTCAATTTGGGGCAGCCGACCTCAGGTTAGTGCAGGATCCTGCTACCCTCCCAATAGCCAACTTCTTCCCTGGGAAGCCCCCTTCTGCCCCCGATGGGACCCAGTTAATATGGCTTTACAGGAGTCAAGAGCCGTCTCTTTCAGACTCTCAGGGGATGGCTGGGACTTCCCTAGATCAGCCACAGATAGGTGATAGGTAAGGAAACCAAGCCCCAGCATATAACTCTGGGATCTCAGAGTGTCAAGGTCAGGAGTATGAGTATAATGTGTGTGAGGAGAAGAGGGCCAGGAGAGATAACTGAACATGAGGGCACAGCAAGTGTGTAAAATGTGTCTATGGGGAAGAGGCAGCACTCACTCAGTTGTTCATTTGTTTACTCACCCATTAAACATATATGCCAGGTGCTAGGGACACAAAAGAGACTCAGGCATGCTTCTTCCCTTCAGGGAGCTCACAAGCTAGGTTGCGTATGATATAGGGAAAGAGATGTGGAAGAGGAAACCCACAGTCATTGCAGTGCAGGAAGATGGCATAATATATGTTAATGAAAGCATTCCTGAGAGACCAGGGAGGATGAAAGAGGAGCAGCTCCCAGACTATGACTTCTTATGGGGAGTGGAATGTATCCAGTCATCTGGGAGACAAGTTGCTGAGGGTGCAGATGTTAGTGAAGGAAAGTTTGGCCTGAATACGTCTCTGCCTCTGCATATCCTGGCATGGGGTGAGCTCCTTCCCTTGAAGCCTCTGGCACTACCTAGGCTTTTTTTTCAATTTTCTTTTCTTTTCTGCCACCCAGGCTGCAGTGCAGTGGTGCGATCTCAGCTCCCTGCAACCTCCACCTCCCGGGTTCAAACCATTCTTCTGCCTCAGCCTCCCGAGTTGCTGGGACTACAGCCGCATGCCACCACGCCCAGCTAATTTTTGTATTTTTAGAAGAGACAGGGTTTCACCATGTTGGCCAGGCTGGTCTCGAACTCCTGACCTCAAGCGATCTGCCTGCCTCACCCTTCCAAAGTGATGGGATTACAGGCATGGGCCACCACACCTGGCCATTTTTTTTTCTTTTTTCTTTTTCTGAGACAGGGTCTTTCTGTGTCACCCAGGCTGGAGTGCAATGGCATGATTACAACTTAACTGCAGCCTCAGCCTCCCCAGCTCAAGTGATCCTTCCACCTCAGCCTCCTGAATGGCAGGAACCACAGGCACGTGCCATCACGCCTGGCTAATTTTTTCTTTTTTTTTTTGGTGGAGACGGGGTCTCCCTATGTCACCCAGGCTGATCTCGAACTCCTGGGCTCAAACGATCCCCCCATCCTGGCCTCCCCAATTGTTGGGATTACAGGTGTGAGTCACTGCACTCAGCCTACATTGCCTTTTGTGAGTCCTTTTATGGATAGATTTTCCATTCATCCATCTATTCACCCATCCACCCACCCATCCATCTATACATTCCACATCTACTTATCCACCCGTCCACCAACCTATTTGTCATCTATCTGGCCATTTATACTTTTTTTTTTCTTTTTTAAGACAGTCTCACTCTGTTGCCTAGGCTGGAGTGCATTGGTGAGATCTCTGCTCACTGCAGCCTCCGCCTCCTGGGTTCTAGCGATTCTTGTGCCTCAGCCTCTTGAGTAGCTGGGATTACAGGCACCCACAAACACACCTGGCTAATTTTTGTATTTTTAGTAGAGACAGGGTTTTACCATATTGGCCAGGCTGGTCTCGAACTCCTGACCTCAGGAGATCCACCAGCCTTGGCCTCCCAAAGTGCTGGGATTACAGGCATGAGCCACCGTACCCAGCCCCATTTATACTTATATCAATTTATTCCTCTGTCCATGCATCCATTTATTCATGTATCCATGTATTCACCATTTAACAAAGGCATATGATATGCCCAGGTCAGTGCTGCAAGGGCTAGCCTAGTAGGAGGATGAGTAATATACACAGACAACCACCAATGGGATACCCAGTATGTGCTGCTAATGAAAGCCCTACCAACATGGTGCTTCAGGAGCTCTAACAGGCAAGACCAAGGGAAATCAGAAGAGTCTTCATGGGGGAAGGAACATCTGAGATGGTTTCAACAGTGGGAGACAGGGAAGGGGGGGCATTCTAGGGTGTGGGAAAATTCAGAGAGGTGGGAAAACACGTGGCTTTCACAGGGAACAGAGGCATTAGGGAATGCAGAGGGGAAGAAGGGTGAGTCCTGGAAAGATGTGTGGGAGCCAGATCTTGAAGTATTTCTTTTCTTTTCTTTTTTTTTTTTGAGATGGAGTCTTACTCTGTCAGCCAGACTAGAGTGCAGCGGTGCAATCTCTGTTCACCGCAACCTCCACTTCCTGGGTTCAAGCGATTCTCCTGCCTCAGCCGCCAGAGTAGCTGGGATTACAGGCGGGTGCCATAACGCTCGGCTAATATATATATATAGTAATTTTAGTAGAGACAGGAGTTTCACCATGTTGGCCAGGCTAGTCTCGAACTTCTGATCTCAAGTGATCCGCCCACCTCTGCCTCCCAAAGTGCTGGGATTACAGCTATGAGCCACCATGCCTGGACTGTTTCTTGGTAATGAAGATAAAACATTTGCACTTCAGTGAGAGGAATTGAGGGAGAGGTGAATGATAGAGTTTTTGAGCTGGGAATGTTCTAGTGCCTCCTCAACACCTGGAGAATTTTTTTTCCTGCGGCTTGATTGTAACCTCGTTGGTCTTGTTACTTTGTGGAATCCGCTGCTGGACCATGAGCTGCTGGAGGTGATTTAGCTCTGTATACCCAACAAGTTTGGCATGGAGCAGGCTCTCAGAAAATGCTGGAATAAAGAAGGAACAGGCCGGGCGCGGTGGCTCAAGCCTGTAATCCCAGCACTTTGGGAGGCCGAGACGGGTGGATCGCGAGGTCAGGAGATCGAGACCATCCTGGCTAACACGGCGAAACCCCGTCTCTACTAAAAAATACAAAAAACTAGCCGGGCGAGTTGGCGGGTGCCTGTAGTCCCAGCTACTCTGGAGGCTGAGGCAGGAGAATGGCGTAAACCCGGGAGGCGGAGCTTGCCGTGAGCTGAGATCCGGCCACTGCACTCCAGCCTGGGCGACAGAGCGAGACTCCGTCTCAAAAAAAAAAAAAAAAAAGAAGAAGGAACAAATGATAAAACTGTGCCACAGGAACGCTGGCATAACAATGCAGTTCAGACATACAGGAAGAAGGATGGCTGCGGCCTGGGGTGATCCCCTGCTCCTGAGAGATGACCCTGCCTTCTTTGCTAGTCTCTCCAGGAGCTCTTCCAAGAGTCACCACAAGGAGGCGCTATCCCAACTGCCGCTCTGAGTTCGGCCAGGGTCTGTCCTGTTACAACCGGTGAAGTGCCCACCCCGAAGGTCCAGGGATGGCCTAGACACTTCCTTCCAGCAAGTCCTGAGAGAATGAGGAGCCTGAGTGCAGCTGTGGAAGAGAATAGCTCACAAATCCCAGTTGTTGTTGTTGTTGTTGTTGTTGTTGTTGTTGTTGTTGTTGTTTTTGAGACGGAGTCTCGCTCTGTTGCCCAGGCTGGAGTGCAGTGGCCGGATCTCAGCTCACGGCAAGCTCCGCCTCCCGGGTTCACGCCATTCTCCTGCCTCAGCCTCCCGAGTAGCTGGGACTACAGGCGCCCGCCACCTTGCCCGGCTAGTTTTTTGTATTTTAGTAGAGACGGGGTTTCACCGTGTTAGCCAGGATGGTCTCGATATCCTGACCTCATGATCCACCCGTCTCGGCCTCCCAAAGTGCTGGGATTACAGGCTTGAGCCACCGCGCCCGGCCTCGACAAATCCCAGTTTTAAAGCAAGTACCGGCTTCATCTATATTCATCCATTCATTTGACAGTGCCTATTACGTGCAAGGTACAATGTTAAGCTCTCATAAAAGCAACAGTGACCAAGACACAAAGACAGAGTTCCTGCCCTCAAGGAGCTCACAATTAGTTTGCCTAAATCTTCTTTTCTTATCTCTCTGTCTGTCTTTCTTTTACACACACACCTGCTCTCCAGGGCCAACCACCTTGACCCAGAAAGCTGTCTCCATGTGAAATATGCTCTTTAGAACTCTTGCCCCTCCAAATCCAAGTTTCTCGCCGAGGTTGCTGCATGGCCACATTAGTGTGACCCCTGGGAATGCTGTGACTCTTGACTGCTCCTTCTTGACGTGCCTCCTTTTGCTCTTCACCTGACAGGCCCTTTCCTGCTGTCTCTCTCAGCCTCTCCCATCACATCCACAGCCGCTCTGCCAGCCCTGGTAGGTTTAGGGACATTCCCAGAGTAGGCCTGGTACAGGCGAGGACCTCCTAACACCCTGGAGGCTATAGGGACATGAGGATGGATCTGCAAAAGTACCCCGTGAGACCCTGGCATCACGCATCTGGAGATGAGGAGTTGGAGAGTCCAGAAAACCAAAGTCCTCAGAAACAGGTCCCTCTCTGGCCTGGGGCTCTGCCAGCCAAATCCATCCCCTGACAGAGGCTGCCTTCTTTTCTCACCTTCTTTGGGGGGACCAGGAGACAGCTCTGTAGTGATGGCTGTGGGAGACGCTGGTGGGGAGGTGAAGCATTGTGGGACACTGTCCACTTTCCCAACGTGCTCCAGGGCCCATCGTAGCCCTTGGCGGGTTTGGAAGAGGAGGGGAGGGAGGGCTGGTGCCGAGAGTGGGAGCCAGGCCCATCGAGGTCCCAGGAGTGAATGCCTCATTGTTGGCCAGGCCAGAGTCACAGATAATTACCTCAATTAGTGACAATGGGAGAGTAATAAATACAGGCTTAGTGTCTCCTACCCCACCAGGGCTCCGAAGATTAATCCAGGCTGACGGGCGGGCCCTGAAAGGCCTGATGGACAATTCATTAAACTCCCCAAATGCCGCACAACCTGGGCGTGAAGGCTGAGTTAGCCCCCTGGGGGCTGTGCCTTTGTCCCGATTGTGTGTCTCCGCCACAGCAGAGCCGGGCAGCCCCCAGAGAGCGGGGAGGTGAGTGGGGCTCCCCAAGCCGGGCCAGGCGGCGGGAGGATTAGGCCTCGGTCCGGCCCTGGTTGCCCTGGCACACTGGCCCGGCCTGGCTGGAATGTCCGTGGGGGGGAGCTGGTCGAGCATAGGGGCGGGGCCGACAAGGTGGGGTAAGGGGGGCACACAAAACCAGGGGCAGGAGGAGTTAATTAGACGCCAGCCGAGGAGGACGAGGGGCCACAATAGGGCTGAGGGGCCGACAAGGACGGCCCCTTAACTTCCGAGGATTAATAGGGAGGAGGGAAAAGGGAGGGGTTCAGCCCTGGGGGAGGAGAGCTGGGAGCTTCATAGGGTGGAAATGCCCCCTGTTGACCCAGCTTGGCACCTACTTGGCAAGTGGCTGGGAGGCGGGAGGCTCCGGCAGCCTGGACAGGTACCTTCAGCATCCCAAAAATGGCTCTTTCTTCATCACATGGCACCTACTTAGGGAGGATGATTGCGCAGGAAGGGGAGAAAGGACCCCCTCATTTACAAGGGAAGTAGTGGAAGCAGAAGTCTTTGGGGGCCCTGTTCTCAGTCACCTCCAGGGCCCATGCCCCGTAACCTATTCTGAGGCACAACCAGGAGCCTGAAGCTTTGCTTTCCTGATGAGGCTGCCAAGTTGAAGCCAGGAAGTCCTTAGTGGGGGCTGGAAGTGATGTGAGCACATGGAGTAGGGGTGGCTGTGTGTGCTTGCACCTGTGTATGCAGACACTGTGCACACAGGTGTGCCTGTGCACAGGGTCTGGCATTCAGTTGGCTTTTAGTTAATGCTTGTCGAATGAATGAATGAACTTCCGTTTTGCTGAGAGTAAATGCATGTGAAGAAGAGAAGTAGCATCCGGCTGCGCCATGACACCGAGTGCTTTGGGCCCTTTCATTCTGAGCTTTCAGCCAGGGCCCAGGGAGGGTAGGGACCCCATCTCTGAAGAGATAAGCAAACGTTCAGAGAAAATGGAGTGGCAGTGCTTCCTTCACCTTGAAAAGGGGGGAAAATATGGTAGCCTCTAGGAAGCCCCACTTCCTCCTGGGCCTCAGGGAACGGGGCAGCCCTGGCTCCTCCCTGGGAGCCACCCCACCCTGCCCCTCCCAGGGGATGACAAGGGAGCGAGTTGGCGGCAGTTCCCTGGGCATATTTATAACCTGCTGCTCGCTCACCAGCGTCTGCTTTTAGACCAGACGGGGGAGGGGGCAGGGGGGTGGTCTGTCTCATGCTGGGCGCCCCGGCTGGGTGTGGAAAGAGTGAGTAAGGGTGAGTGGTGGGCAGCCCTGCATGGATATTCCTGCTCACACCACAGCCAAACAGCTTATTTTCTCCTCATTTTGTTATTTTTCTCCCTCTGCGCTGGAGAGGAGGACTGAGCCAGCCTGGGGCGAGGGGGGAGGCTTTGGGGGAGGCTGGACCCTAGGGTATTTGCAGCCCCACTGACAGGGTTTTTCCAGGGTGCGTGTGGCAGGGTGTGTGTGGCGCTGGCTCGCTGACCCCCTGGGGACTGTGCACAGCCTGCCTTTCTTCTCAGCTTTTCCACTCCCCCCAGGATATTTCAGGACTAGTCTTTCTCTCACTTGCTCAGGCCAACCTGTATCCAGGGTCCTGGTACCTGAAGATCAGAGGTGGTAAGAGGTGGCACATCAGGCACAGTCCTGATGTCACCATCCTATGGCCACCACCCTGAGCCCACTGTGGCCCCTGAGACCTTTGTGAGTCTTCTTTCTAGGCACAACTGTTCTTCTCCCCAGGATGTACCTGCTCCAGCCCTGTCTGAGGACAGCACAGATGATCACAATAACAAAATGATTAGCTTCTATACAGTGCTTTGCAGATCCCTCCGCCCTTTTACTTGCTGTGTGTGTGTGTGTGTGTGTGTGTGTGTGTGTGTGTTTTATTAGTGCCCATCGAGGGCCCAGCTTCATTCTGCACTTCCCAATACCATCACCTTTGAAATTCCAGCCCTTGGAAGAGAAGGGCCTCCATGCCAAGGGCTTGAGTATGGGAGTCTGCCCTTAAACTTCATTTATGTGCAGAGGGCTTTACACTTCATTAAGCCTTCATTGCACTCCCTCCACTATACTAACCATATCTGTGGATGTGCTTGATCCCCTGGCCAGACTGTCAACCTCCTCCAAGCAGGCACTGTGGTTTATGAATCATTGTATCGCCAGCATTTGGCAGATGCCTGGTATGGAAGAGGTGTCAGTGAGTATTCAGATGACCCAGGCTTTCGGGTACATCATCTCATCTGAACCTCATCACCTCCCTGAAAGGTTAAGTAACAATAACCATCCCTGTTTGATAGGCAAGGCAACTGAGTCTGAGAAAGTACAAGATTTGTTGAAAGTCTGGGTAGGGGCAGAAAAGAATTCACCACTTTCCCTTGCTCTTCCTCCAGCTCCTGTTTGTCAACCTGGTTCAGAGTGCCCCAGCTTCCAAGTCTGAAAGCTGATACTGACCCCAATTCTTGGAGTCTGAATTTAGGTGAGAGTAGTTGGAGACAGCTGCCAACACTTTGACTCTACCCTGCTGCTTTGCCCCAACTCTGGGCACTGTCCAGCAGGGGCCCAAGCCCCGCCTCCCACCTCTGGCAGCCTATTAACTTCTTATATGGGGCGTTGAGAGATTTAATAGCTCTTTGGCTTATAGATTGGGCATTCTTTGCAGGGTGCTCTTTATGGAAACCCAAAGCTTTTCAGGTGCCTCTTCCCCAGGATCAAGAGGCTTTTATTTCTCCCCCTAGGGTGAGGAATCAGAGCTGAGATGGTGCTAGCTTGGCAGGTGGAAAGAAAGGGAAAGGGATGTCATTGCAGGGTTGAGCAGTTCCTGGCTCCATTCCCTTACCCCTACACGTATCCCAAAGGCCCACAGCGGGTCACACATCCAGGGAAAGGTGGGAGGCACCAACAGCAGAAGAGACCTGAATAGGAGAGAAGGGAATAGGGGAGAAGGGGAAATTCTCAAGCTGACTGGGAGCAGTTGTTGCTCCTAGGGGATAAGTGGGGTGTTTCACAGCTCCCCTTGCCCTTCTGATCCTCCCCTGTGGGGAGGGGTTAGGATTAGGGACAGACATTAGAGCTTAGAAGGGGATAGTGTTTGTCTGAAGTTAGGGTTAAGGCTAAGGTTCAACCTAGACCTAGGGACAGGAAGAGGATTAGAGTTAGAGATAGGTTTAGGGCCGTGGGTAGGATTAGAACTCCCTCTGACTCTGGCGAATGTGAACACAGAGGTATCACATTGGTGTTAGTAACAAAATCCTCATTCTGGCTCTTTATGGGAATGGCTGGCTTCGTGGTTTGGTTATGGACCACATTAGGGTTTACTTTGGTTACATTGGTTTAAGCCTAGCCTGCATTTGGATTCTAGCCTACCTGCTCCCTTCTCTCCCACCAGCATCTCTGAGCTTCTGGGTCCAGCACCAGGCTCATTACCTATTATCTGGATCCCCCTGAGCCCAAGATTGGGAGCGGGGGTCCTAATAAGGTATTATATATATACCTAATAGTCTCTCTCTCTCTCTCTATACACACACACACACACACACACACACACACACACACATATATGTATATATATATTTTTGTAGAGATGGGGGTCTCCCTAAGTGGCCCAAGCTGGTCTCAAACTCCTGGGCTGAATCAATCTACCCTCCTCGGTCTCCCAAAGTGTCGGGATTACAGGCATGAGCCACTGCCCCAGGCTGGTATTTACTTTTCTGCTGGTGGAAGGGCTTCACCCTTGTCCAGTGCCCTGACCACAGCTGAAGAAGCCAAGCTTCAGGGACCAGTAGCTCTACATCAGGGGCAGCAGCACCCTTTCTGCTTTAGTTTCCCTTCCTACTTTTTGGAAGATGGTCACAGTTGTCATTCAGCTATGCTGAAGGTGCAGTTACAGCGCTCGGTGACGCGCTGCGTGCGCGTGCGGTGGCCCCTGCCGCAGCAGAGCAGCAGCTATTTTCTCAACAGCTGTTCCAGGCAGGAAAAGCAGACACTGGGGTTGTTTAACCCCCATTCACCGAGTATATGCACTTGTCCATATCACACAGCCAGTTGCTGTTCCACGAGGAAGAAGAATCCTGCAGGGTTGTTTGGCTACTGACCAGGTTCCTCTCTCAGGAGAGCTGGATTCCCAGTGGCCTCGTTAGGGTCATCCAAGGGTCAGAATCTCAGGGTCCTCTGGCAAGGTTAGGAAACCAGTCCCCCAACAGCATATTCTATTTGAGAGAGGTAAGCTTCCAAGCCTGGGAGTGGTAAAAGGAGAGGATAGGGGACACCAGAAACAAGGCGGTGTTCTGGATTCAAGGAAAAGCCACCAAGCCATCGATAAAAATAGAGATTTTATTCTGCAGAGGAAGATGCTACATTGGTGGGGGCGAGGAGCCACTAATAGCTACAATGGAAGGAAATACTGATTCCAGGAGGCAAATGCATCTTTGAGAAACTGAAGAGAGAAGAGGGACCATAAAAGGCTGCAGGGAGAAAGGATAGAATAGTGGAGAGGGATAGGGTTGGGTTGGAGGTGTTCTTTGCAAACCAGGCTGGGACCCAGCAAAATAAATAGTTTTATTTACAATATCCAAACTCGTGGCTCTGTATCCACGTTTCAGTGCAAATTATTTACACACTGATGAGGAGGCAGGACAGGAAGGGGTAGGAGGTGGCCCAGGGAGGCATGGCTCACAGCTGTTCAATGGCTCCACGACAGAGACTGGGAGAATGGGGGCATTTCTGCTGGTTCCCGCAACCTCATTTCCACATCATCACAGCTGCCCTTTTGCACTGGAACCTCCTGCTTCAGCGGCAGGTGGGGAGGAGAAAGGCCCTGATGCCCAGGTGTGGGTTCAGGGTCTGCACCCGTGGCAGGAGAATAGGAAGGGGCCTTGGAGGACCCAGAGAAAACGCAGGACAAAGGGGAAGAAGAGAGGCAGAGAGGTCACTGGCGCGATGGAGCAGGTAGAGTGACACCGTCAGGAGCTGACCCCATGGCGGAGGGGACCCATCCTTCTCCCACCTCCTGGCCAAGCAGGGGGCAGTGCAACAAGGGGTCTCCCGCGGAGAGGGAGGGAGGTAGGTCCGGGGCAGGTCCATCAGGATGGCAAGAGGGTTCATGCCGCCCCAGGCAAGTGGTTTGAGGAGTCCCCAGGTAGCAGGAAGTGGGAGAGATGGGATACGTATGAACCGCAGGGAGTGTGACTGGAGGTACTCGGGTGGGCGAATAACCGGGTCTTGAGTGCCAGCGAGTCTGTTTGGGGGCGGGCTCGCGAAGAGCGTTCCCGGGGGCAAGTCCGCGCAGCGCCTCACAGACACTCGTGCAGTACGCGCGTGTGCGTGCAGTTGCGGCAGCTGACGTGGCAGCACCAGTGGAAGGTGCAGTTACAGCGCTCGGTGACGCGCTGCGTGCGCGTGCGGTGGCCCCTGCCGCAGCAGAGCAGCTCGCAGCCGTCCAGCGCGGGCGACGAGCTGTTACAGGCGCGCCCTGCCGTGCCCGCTGTACCCAGGCGTCCGCTGTACGTGCAGAAGTTGGGCGATTTCTCGAAGTATACGAGGTCGTGGGGGGAGGGCGGTTTGTGGGCCGGGTCTTCCGGCTCCAGGCGCAGCAGCTCCGCCCGCGAAGCGCGGTTGCTGCCGCGGTTGCCGTAGAGGACGCGCGAGGCGCCGTCGAAGCGGTCGCGCAGCACATCGCCCACGGCGCGCAGCGTGGGCAGCCGCATCCAGCACGTGCGCACCGTGCAGGAACCGGACATCCCGTGGCACTTGCACTCTTGGCGCATCTCGGAGAATACAGTCTGCGGGGAGAGGGGAAGAAAGAGTGTCCCAGGGCACCCGGCCAGAGTCACCCTCCCAGACACTGCCCCCTCCCGGACGCCACGGGGGCCGGACCTCAGCAAAGGCCCAGGTCTAGCTGAGCCCAGGGGAAGGGAGGCGCGAAATGTTCCGCTGAGATTTGGAAACCCTGCCCAACCCTGCCCAACCCTGCTCCGCCGGGGCGGGTCAGTCTCGTCCTCTCAGGCTTGTTTTTCAAATCTGTATAGTGAAGAGACTGTGCTTGATTTGTAACCTCTTCTACCTGTCCGCGGGCCAGGCATCCCTTTGCCCTCAGCCGCTGTCTCCTCTATTCTCCGGCTTCGTTCCAAGCCTCCAGCTCTCCCAGGACGCCCTCTCCTGGTGCCCCTTGCCTTATCTCACCGACCGTCTCTTCCCCAGCCCGAGGTTGGCCGCTGCCGCTCCGCTTAGGGTGCGGAGCCTCTCAAAGCTCACCGTACGGCCAGCCTCGTTGTTGTGAAGGTTCATGAGGAAGCGCAGGTCCCGCCCCTTCTCCCCGGAGTCCACGAACTCCCGGCCGAAGAGGCGGCCGAAGTCAATGTTGTCGCTGCAGCCCCCCCAGTGCCAGTCGGGGCCCCCGGGGCCGCGCCGCCGGTAGTCACACGTGCAGGATTCGATGGAACCCTCTGAGCAGGAGCGCGCCACCGAATGGGTAACCCCGGCGGAGGTGATAGCGAAGATAAACGCCGTTTCTCGACAGCCTGTGGGAGAAGGGAGCGGGGATCGGCGAGGGTGTACGCGGAGCGCGGCCAGCACCCTCAGTGAAGGGCTTGGGACCGGAATCCCACCCCCGACTCCGCACTTAGAGTCCTGAGAGCCAAGGCCGGCAGTGCTGGAAAGCTGGTCTCTAGGGCTAGTAGAGAAAGCAGGTGCGTGGGCACGCAGCCACGTCCACGGGCGTCATCACACCTTACTGGGAGGTTCCAGGGCGCATTTTGACTCGATAGCGGAAGTGGAGCAGCCCCAGAGAGAAAAACCAAAGAGAGGGGAGCAGAAGAACCATACATCCCTAAGACTTCTTCGCAGCCCAAAAGTTTCGGCCCATGTTGGCGATGCAAGTCTTGCTAGGCGAGAGGCAAGACACACGCCTGCAGAGAGCAGCTTCCCAGGCGCTTTTGAGAGAGGCTGGGGGAAAGCGGCGGTCAGCCGGCGTCCGCGACCTGAAACTTTATCTGGGGCAGTAGCTCAGAAAAGTTAGGCTTCGTTTCCAGGGTGCACGGCTGTTAGAAGTCTGGCCCCGAGCTGGCGCTGGGCACCAGGCACTTGGCGGGTTGATCGTGTGACCCTCCAGGCGCCCGAGACACCTTCTCTGAACTCGCCCGCCCATGCCCTGGGGGTGACCCCGCGTTTCCCCTGCTCCCGGAAGCGTCGCTTTCCTGGGCACCCACCTCGGTTGACGATCTTGCCGAAGAGGTGGGGCCCTGGAGCAGTGGGACAGTTCCAGCGGCGATTCCGGAACTGCCACTTGCACTCGCGCACGGCACTCTGCAGCCCCCCACTCACGCTGTGCAGGATCCCCGGATTTTGGCGTATCAGACGCCGCTGTTTGCGGCTCAACAGCTGCAGACTGGGCTCGAGTACCAGTTGCAGACTCTTGGAGTCCGTCAGCAGGTTCGTGGAGGAGGCTACGTTCACAATACCCCTGGTGGGACGTATGATAGCTCAGGCTCAGGAAGGGGATCCGCACCCTAACCATAAAAACTGTGCCACCCGGTCCTCTTCCTGGGGGTATGTGGCTGGAGAGAGTGGCGGGAGATTAATAATACGCTAATAACCCCGCGCTCCCAGACTCACTAATTTGAAAGAACTGGGCGTCCAGACTTGTGTGTCCCCAGTAGTCCCAGGGCTGGTCGCCTGAGCCCTAGGTCCGGAGACTGGACAGAAGAGGTACCCGGAGACCGAGAGTCTACCTCGGATCTCCGAGCCTCTTCCGGTCAGCCTGAGCGAGATAATCATGGCCTGCAGTTTTTGCCCACCCAAGGCGTGAAATGCTTAGGAGTCCCACCCTCTTCTCCCCTCCTTTCTAGGCGAACGCCTGGCCCTTCACTTCCCGAGGTGGGGAAACCTGTGGTGAGGCCACGACCGTGAGGCTGGAGTTGGCGCTCAAAGGAGAAGGGCGGTGCTAGATGAGAGTGGGCTCCCTGCCTGGGGTATCTTAGGCCTCCGCGGGCGGGCGGATCATTCGCCCCACTTCTACAGAGCTGGAGTCTGGGGCAGCTCCATGCCAGATCGCCCTTCGGTGACGAGGAGGGAAGTCAGAGCGGGGAGGGAGCCTGTCGGCAGACGGATCCCAGAGCATGGGAGCTGGGTAGGGTTGGCCCCTGGCTCTGTGCCGCGGGACAAGTGGCGACCCCGCACCGGCTCACTTACCACCATCGGCCACTGCTGTTGGCAGCCAGAGCTGCGGGCAGAGCGGCCAGCGCCAGTAGCAGCGTAGCAGAAACCCAGCCAGGCAACAGCGCCCAGAGCCCCATGGCCTGCCTGGCTTTGCCCGCTCTGTGCTGCAGTTGCGGCGACTTTGGCTGTTGCCCGCGACGATGGGACGGGACGCGGCGGTGGCGGCAGTGGCGAGAGTTCGCAGTCTGGCTTTAACAACCCTGGGGGCGGGCGGCGGACAGCATGGCTCGCGGTCCCGGCTGGTGGGCTGAGGCGGCCACGGCGGGCGGCACCGCCTCTTATAGTTGCGGCGCTGGCTGAAGTGACGGGAGGAGGCTGCCCCGCCGGGCCGCACTGTGGCACCAGGGCGCACCGGTTAGGGGCGCAGACAATGGGCAGCGAGCGGGACTGTGGTTCCCGCCCGTCTGAGCCGAGAGCTGGCGGGTTGGCCGTCGGGGCTCACCCCCGCCCCCTGCCCGGTGGCCCCCGCCTCCGGGCCTGCACTGGCCGCGGACCCCTCCCCTTGGGACACCCTCCCACGCGCGCTCGCCTCACTCAGCTGAGCGTCCGGAGCCCGTCGGGGACTACCATCCGCCAGGGGGCGCGGGGAGAGTGTGCTGCTGGGAGAGCCCGCCAGGGGCCCAGCCCGCCTCGCCACCCGCGGTGGGGTTGTCCCCTCGACGTCACCCCGGGCCCCTCCGACGTCCCCTCTCTCCCCCGTCCTGACTGTCGGAAAGAAAGCTGTGGTTCTGGGCAGCGACTCCGGGGAGACGCTTAACCGCCCAGGAACCCCCGATGGCTGGACAGAGAAGGAAAAGGGGAGACGGGGGCGTGAGGGCGGCTGTGGTCAGGGAAATCCCGGGGATGAGTTGTGGGGGTGAGCTGACCAAAAGGAGCCTAGCCGTGGAGAGAAACCTGAAGCAGCAGGCAGTTTGCTCATGTGGGCCAGAAGGAGCGGACAAGTGGCTGTGTGTGTGTGTGTGTGTGTGTGTGTGTGTGAAGTGGGACAATGTGAATATGGGTGGGAGTGAGAATGTGCTGTGTTCTGAGGGTGCACCCTCTTGTGTGTTGGTACGTGCAGAAACTCCTTGTTCTGGCGAAGGATGTGAGGAAACTTTCCAAAGAATTTTGGAATTTCGCTCAAGTCAGAAAGGGTCATGGAGTCACCTTGTCACAGTCACTGCCTGGGGCAGTGTGTTAGGAAGGAGGTGGTGAGGGTCCACAGGAGACTCAGAAGCATGATTGAGGGATGCAGAGTGTCTGGATTGTGTGTGGAGTGGGTGGATGAGCGTGTGCATGGGATGATTAAATATGTGTGTATGCGTCATTCTGTTGCCCTTTGTACCTCGTGGCATCCTATGGTGTGTCACACTGTGGTATGTGTCAACCAGTGCATGTCATTGGGGGAGAGAGCCGAGCCTACAACCAAGATGGTACTGAGGTGAACCCAGCCTGGAGTGGCTAAGTCTCTGAGGCCTAGGCTCAGAAAGGATGGGAAGTGGTGTGGATGTCCAATGTATGCATGGTGATGGGGAGGACTGGGAAGACAAGGGTTGTTGCTGGCTGCATTGAACCTAGATTAGGAAACTTGAGTCTCCATGTGTTTGCTTCTCTTTGGATTTTTCTGCCACGTTTCTGTCTTCCCCCAAAGCTCTGATTCCCACCACACTGGGATACCCAGAGTGCCTGTGACCATCTCATCCATTGTACATTTTTCTCTTCTCTCCCAGGGACTCCTACTCAGCTTCAAGGCCACTTCGACCTCCTATCGAAGAAGTGACAGGTTGGGTGCTGCGGCTCACGCCTGTAATCCCAGCACTTTGGGAGGCCAAGGTCAGGAGATCGAGACCATCCTGGCCAACATAGTGAAATCTCATCTCTAATAAAAATACAAAAAGTAGCTGGGTGTGGTGGCATGCACCTGTAGTCCCAGCTACTCGGGAGGCTGAGGCAGGAGAATGGCTTGAACCCGGGAGGAAGAGAATGCAGTGAGCCGAGATCACACCATTACACTCCAGTCTGGGCTACAGAGCAAGACTCCGTCTCAAAAAAAAAAAAAAAAAAAAAAAAAAGTGGCTGCTTTTCCCTATATGGCGAATAGGGGGCACTGCCAGCCTGGTTATCATGCCCCACCACCATATACAGATGGCCCCTGGAAGGAGGGAAGATCTTTACATCTCTTCTCTCTCCCCATTTTGCAGAATTAAAAATAGATCAGGCAGTTGTCCAAGGTCCACATCTAATAAATGAATCAATGGTAGAGCCAGGTTAAAACCCAGACCAATTTGACTCAAAGCCTATGCTCTTTCGACCTTACCAGCTGCTGCTTGCCAGTGTGCAGCAATTGCAGGCTGGGAACCCTTCTCAAAATTGATAGGTTAAAATAATTTTTAGGGCCTTCCTGCCTCCCTTTTGAGTTCTAGCTCTCATTTTTTTTCATCTCTCTTGTCTTTTAGGATGCCTTCTGACTGAGAAATTTCCCCAGGCCTGAACCTAGAGTCTCAAGTCCCAGAAATGACAGGATTCTCTTCCAAGGCAGGGAAATCACTCTTAGGAATAAATGTCAGGTAAGTTTCATTAATATTCCTGGGCACTTGTGTTTTAAATGAGATGTATGTTAACCCAAATGAAGCCTGATGGAAGTTATTTTATAAAGAAATGTCCTTCTTTCCCTTTTTTCTTCCCCTTTGCCCAGCCTAGTATATCTGGCCCCTCCAAGGATCCACCCCTGAGGGAAAAGGTGTAGTGGTCCAGCGTCCTCCAGAGATCCAAAAGCCAGTAGTCTCTGCAGAGAGGACTCAGCATAGATGACTCAAGTAAATGGACAATGTCCCATGGGGAGCCTGTCCTTTATCCCTTATGAGTTTCTTCCCACTGGGGCCTGGGTCACATCTTTTGGCCTGGTGGATTGATAAAACACCTTGAGGGTGGGAGGCTGGCTGGAAGATATGGAAGCCCTGTCTTTGACCACTGGTGTCAAGCAGAGGTGGGAAGAGAGGAAAGGAGCCACTGTGCTTTGTTCCAACATTCCACCCACCAGAAGTAGGGGAGAAGACGGTAAGGCCCCTAGATCTGGGTCACATTTGTTATGACCTGGCTCACATTTCTTTTTCTTTTCCTTTTTAAAATATGAAATGCTTCACAAATTTGCATGTCATCCTTGCGCAGGGGCCATGCTAATCTCCGTATTATTCCAATTTTAGTATATGTGCTGCCAAAACAAGCACCCAAATTTCTATTTAGATCAAATAATCATGATATCAACTGTCCCCTCTTTCTTTCCTGCATCATCCACTTACCTCTCTCCTGGAACATACACATAAGCATGCAGACATGCTGCAATAGTACCCATCTGAAAAACCCAAAAACTTCATTAGACCCCACGTTACTGCCCAAGATTGCTCCATTTCAGTGCTCCATTTTACTGCAAAAATCAAAAGGGTTGATTTAATTACTAGAGCCAATATCTTTTCTTTTTTTTTTTTTTTTTTTTTTTTTTTTTTTTTGTTTGTTTGTTTGTTTTTTGAGACAGAGTTTTGCTCTTGTTGTGCAGACTGGAGTGCAGTGGTACGATCTCAGCTCACTGCAACCTCTGCCTTCTGGTTTCAAGCAATTCTCCTGCCTCAGCATACTGAGTAGCTGGGATTACAGGTGCCCACCAACACTCCCAGCTAATTTTTGTATTTTTTGTAGAGACAGGGTTTCACCATATTGGCCAGGCTAGTCTCGAACTACTGAGCTCATGATCTGCCCACCTCGGCCTCCCAAAGTGCTGGGATTACAGGCATGAGCCACTGCGCCCAGCCCAAAGCCATCTTTCCTAAAACAGAAGTCTGATTAATTCATTTGTCTGCTCAAAATTTTCCAATAAGTCCCCATCTCACTCAAAGTAAAGGCTAAAATCTTTACAGGGGCCTCCTTCCTCGCCCTCCAGCTTCATTGCCTACCACTCTCTTCCTTGTGAATTCCTCCTCACCAGCCCCGCTGGCCTCTTTTCTAATCCTTTGAACCAAGCATGCTCCTTTCTAAGGGTCTGTGCACCTGCTTTTCTGTCTTCTAAAATGCTCTTCCTCAGATCTCTCCATGCATTTGTTCCCTCAGTTTGTTTTCCCTCCCCCTTTATTAAATAGAATCCCACTGCTAATCTCCTTTACTCTGCTTCATTTTTCTCTGTATCAATTTTGACCGTGGATGACTATAAAGGCTTGAAGTTGAAAATCAGTAGCAAACCACCCCCCTGGAATAGGGGTAGAGGTGAGATGTTAGAGGGGAGAGGGGCTTTGCCTTGGCTTTGGGATCTGGGAGGAAGCAGGGCACCAGGGTTGAGAGTTTGTGGGTAGAGGAGCCTACCCTCCTTTGAAGCACCCGCAGGCAGCACTGCCCCGTTGGGCTAGGAAGGCACAGCCCATCCATTAGGCCTGAGTAGAAAAGGGGACAAAAATTCTGTCTAAGGTAATCCCATGGATTTGTTGGGGTAGACTGCTGAAAGTGGGGCCTTCCTGAGAGTCCAGTATACAGTCGGCCTGCAGAACCTTTGGTGCCTCCAGGTGGTGGCCTACGGTGCTGCAGCAGAAGGCGCATTAGGCAGAGGGTGGGCAGCGCAGCTGAGCTCACCGCCACGGGCGCATCCATCCCTCCTGGGCCTATAATTTGGGTTCCCCAGGCCTGGCCGCCCCTATCAGCGGCTCAGCAACAGATGAGTCACCCGGGACCCCGGGCCAAGGCAAACATGGGGGGAGGAGGAGGAGGAGGCTTCCGAGGCTTTAGCCACCGCCTCAGTTGCTCGACATCCCCCAATCTCCAGGGGCCCCCACTCTTTTCTTTGACCCCCGCCCTCCAGGGCCCCAGTGTTCTTCCCACATTGCTCTTGTTACACCCTCCATCCCTAGGATGGGAAGGGCAGCCCTCCACTCTTCTCATCGAGGGGAAGGTTGCTCCTAGATCCTCCCTGCAGTGATGAAAGCCCCCCAATTTCCCCCTCCTGTCATTGGCCCCGACCCACGTCAAGGTCTCTCTGGTTCCCGTCCCTCCCCTTTCTTGGAGCTGGCCGCGTGCTTGGGGTATTAGGCAATGGGTGTGCACCCGCAACCCTCTCCAGGCCCCGCCTGTCCCACCGCCCTCTAGCCGCCTGCGGGTCAGTGCTCAGGCCAGCCGGTCGGGCTGAGGGCACTGCGGGCCAGCTCAGGCCACCCAGTCTGCCGGCCTGTGGCCTCTTGTCCCAGAGTTGGGCTTCAGTAGAGAGAAGGAGCAGGACTCTGGGTCCATGGATTTGGAACAGTCCTGCTTGGGGAGACCTAGGGTTACCAGGAAGTTGAAACCTATTGTAGTAGTTCTGTCCCTTGCCCCTTCTTGGCACCTGACTGTATGCTGGAGCCTGACAAGGGTAGAATCAGAAGGCAAAAAAATAATCCCAAACCTAAGGGGGACCCAGGAGACACATGGAGAAATACAAATGTCCATGAGGTCTCCATGGAGAAGAAAGGCTTAGGCAACCTCATTCCCCTCTTCCAAGGACCTGGCAGGAATCCCAGGCTGACTGCAAGAAAAAGAATAAGGACACTGGCGGGGATCGCGAATCCAGGTGTAAGGATGAAAACTATGAGATGGGACTTGCAGATTCTGTTGACCTCCAAAACCACACATAGTTTGGCTCTTGTCCTCTAAATGGGAAGGAGGGTCAGGAACTCTAGGGCTCCCTTTTCCCCATCCCAGAGGTAGGGAATCAGAGAAAAGCAGCCTGGTCCAGGCTGTCCAGTGTCAGAGACCATGGCACTTTCACCTCCCCAGACTGCTCACAACCTGGCACATAAAGGTGATCTGTAAATATCGCAACAGATGTAAGTTTGCTTGATCTCCTGTCTCAGACTGCTGTGCCCACTATCCAACAGTGACCCCTGCAGCACGGGCAGGACCTCCAGCAGCACAGACTGGAGGCTGGCTGCCCAGCAGAGCTGCAATGCCACCACCAAGAAAGAGGTGACTGTGGTTGTGGGTATCATCCCTGTGCCTCTGCTTGCTTGGGGGCAGTCTGAGTCAATGTGCCTGGGGCGCGTGGGGCCAGCCGTGCCTTGGGCTGCGGTCTGGCAGGGGCGGGGGGCGGCTGGAAAGCCTGGGGCCCCTCTCTGGCAAAAATAGCCCGCAGTGGTTAGAGCTTCGAGGGTGAGTCAGGCGGGAGCACGGTGGCGCCTAACCCCTTCGCTGCCACTGGATCTTCCTAAGGCGGTTTGCCTTTGCCTATGCACCCCAAGACCAGGCTCTTTCCCGGCTGCCCTTAGGCTTGGCTCAATTTTGGATCCCAAGGCCCTCCTCATCCCACAAGAAGCAAGTCTACAGCTTGGAGCAGGAATCCAGGCCACCCAAAGTGCAGACCGGGGGAATCCCGAGAAGGGTAGAATACCTCTGTTGGCAAGCATCCCTGCCAGGCAAGGAAGCATCGCGGCAGGCTGATGATCTTTGGTGCTACCTGAACCTCTGCTAGGGCCAAACTCTGAGGCCAAAGCTGACCCCTCCAAAGGGGCAGGCGCAGGGCTTGGAGGTGGGTGGGAACCAAGCTGCCCAGACTTGTGCTTCTCCTGCCTGCTCTGAGTACCCCAGGTGCGCTCAGGCTGTGGGTGTGACTGTCCCACACCGAGAAGCCCAAAGACTGTCCGGCTCCATCCTCATATTGTCAAAGGCACTTTCCAGCCACCCTGATCTTGGTGGAGAAACTGACTCAAAGAGAAGTGATGAAAGATGTGGCCACTTTGGTCCCGTTTCTGGCTCCCTAGGAAGGTTACTACACCCTCCCTGCAGCCTTGGTGACCCCAGAGCAGGTGAGAGGAACTCTGGCCACCTCCTTCTTCAGTGGGGCCAAGCCTGAACCCAGGCGTCGGGGGAGAGGGTGTGTGAGTTGTGTGTGTGCGTGTGTGTGCGCGCGCGCGCGTGCGCTGGGAGGAGGGGGAGCGGCTGCATTTGCCTGGTCAAGGCTGGGAGTGGAGAGTAGGGTGGGGAAGCCCCAGGCTCGGGGAGGGGCCGCAGCTCTGTCAGCCCGGCAGAGCCACCGTGAACTCCGCGCCAGCAAAGCCAGAGCCCCCAGTCCTTTGGTCGCAGGCTTGCTAGCTCTCTGGATCACTCCCTCCCTTCCTCCCTCCCTTCCTCCCCGCGGCCGTGGCGGCGCTGGGGAAGCGGTGAAGAGGAGTGGCCCAGCCCTGGAAGAATGCGGCTCTGACAAGGGGACAGAACCCAACGCAGTCTCCCCACGGTTTAAGCAGCACTGGTGAAGCCCAGGCAACTCAACCGTGCCCATCTCGGACCCCGCACCCAAACCACTGGAGGTAATTAGACCTGGGAAGGCAGGGAGGGCAGGGACGTGCACACAGGGAAGAGACAGGCACGTGTGTAGTCAGACAGACAGACTCACATCCACCCACAGAAGCACAGAGACACATAGAGAGCCAGAGATATTGCTAGCAATAAAGACAGAGAGAATAAAGGAGTGCCCCCAGATTTAGAAAGCAATGAATGTGAGAGCCAAGGGGTGAGGACCAGACGGGCGCCTACGGAGGAGGGGAGCTTGTAGTTAGGCAAGGTGGGGGATAGGGAAGAGGACTCAGTCTGCGCCACAGTCCCTTTTAGGAGGGAGCCAGGCTCGCCTCCCCATCTTTCCTGCACGTAGAGCCTCTCCTCTTTCCTTGCTGCTCAGGGAGGAGGCAGTGTGGGTGGGGAACTCATTCTTGGACCTTTCTCATGGAGCCTGCTTGCCCTTGATGACACCTGGAGGTGACACCCCCTTAGGTGGTGGGGAACCTCCTCCCTATCCCTCTCCCTAGCCCTGTGAGGGCGGGGAAGCTAGTCGTGGGGCCCTGGAAAAGGGAGCAGTAGACGAGGTTGTGGAGTAAGTGTTTGTGAGTCTGTGTGTCTGAGTTTGTATGTGAGTGTGTGTCTGTGTGCTGGGCGTTGTGTCTGATTGGGCAGGGTTCCAGGGGTGCTCGCTTGAGTCCTGAGCTGGGACAACGCCTGGACTCTTCTTCTTTAAGACCTCCAAGCCTCAGGGACTCTGGGAATCAAGAGGTGATTCTTCTTGTTTGAGGAGGAATGAGAAGGGTCAGTGGGGTGGCACCGGTGGTTTAGGAGCCCAAAGGAGGGCATCACTTGGTTCCCCAGGCGAGTCGCCCTATTCCTGAACCCGCATCAAGTCTTCCCGTCCCGCAGGTCCTGATCTATCTGCCCACCGGAGCCTCCGGGCTTCGACATGCCGGAGGAGCCCCGGCCGCGGCCTCCGCCCTCGGGCCTCGCGGGTCTCCTGTTCCTGGCGTTGTGCAGTCGGTGAGCAGTTCGCCTTGTCTCCCAGGCCCCAGAAGCACCGACCCTGGGTGGGGAGAGTTGGAGGGGTCTGGACCGCAGACCCCAGACGCCTTCTTGGTTCCCAGGGCTCTAAGCAATGAGATTCTGGGCCTGAAGTTGCCTGGCGAGCCGCCGCTGACGGCCAACACCGTGTGCTTGACGCTGTCCGGCCTGAGCAAGCGGCAGCTAGGCCTGTGCTTGCGCAACCCCGACGTGACGGCGTCGGCGCTTCAGGGTCTGCACATCGCGGTCCACGAGTGTCAGCACCAGCTGCGCGACCAGCGCTGGAACTGCTCAGCGCTCGAGGGCGGTGGCCGCCTGCCGCACCACAGCGCCATCCTCAAGCGCGGTGAGCCTGGCTGGGCCGGTAGGCGCTGCCGCCGAGGCTAGAGGGTGGGGAGCTGACCGAGGCGCGCGGAGGCGGCAAGGCACGGGTTCGCTGCTCCAGGAGGGGCCTCTCCTGGAATTCCCCCCTCCCCCCCTCAGAGCCGCTCTGAGCCAGGTCTGGCCACTCGTCTGGGGCCCTGCGCGCCTAACTTCCACCTGCGTACTGCCAGTGAGGCAGCTGGGTCCCTGCTCTCCTACCCTAGGGCCCCCCTTTCCTGCCTCCGCCCAGCTTAATCTGGGTTGCACCTGTGAGCAAGAGATGCCCCCAGTCCTGGAAGCTTCAAATGGCCCCTATTCCCTCCCCATTTTCTCTCCCCCCATCTTTGCTGGACAAGCCCAGGCTGGTGTCCCCAGTGTCTCAGCGGGGTGGAGTGACGCCCCAACCGTTTAAGGGTTAAATCTGCTCCCCTAATTGCTGGGGTTCCCAGGAGCCAAAGCTGGGAACAAAGACCCTGATGACTTTGAAGCTGGGGAGCCAGTCCCCTCCTCTGTGCTGTGGGGGCTCCAGGTGTTGCTCACCTGAGCAGGTGAAGAACGGCTGGAGAGGCAGAGAACAGGTCACTGCTGGCCTGGTCTGGGAGGCATGGCTGCCTCTCCCCATTCCCTGCTGGAGTTCACTCCCTGAGGTGTAAAGACCCATGGGGGCTCAGCCCAGAGATGGGGGCAGTACTCTGGGGACTATAGGGTTAATAGGCAGCTGCCATCTGCAGGGGAATTCCCAAGACTTGTGCAAACAGCTTCACCCCTGGAGGGTTGGAGTTGGGGGATCAGAAGGCTGGCCCAAGAGCCCTGGATCCTGGGGTAGGAGAGGCCTGGTCTCTAAGGGGGTGCTGTCTCTCATCTTCTCAAGGCTCCGGAGAGCCCCTGCCTAAAATGAAGTGAGGGTCCCCCTCCTTCCCCACAGCGCCTGGTGTAGGGGAAGGCTTGGACACCTAAATGGTGAGCATGTTTATTTAAGTCGGGGAAAGGCTTGGCATCCTGAGCTTCTGTGACCCCCAAAACATAACAAAGAAGCCAACCTTTTAAGAGGGCCTTAGGGAAAATCACTCCCACACCTCTCTCCTCCTCTCGGTGTTTTATAGGGTAATAGCAGGTTAGGATAAACATAAAAAGGGCAGTCTTGAAGGGCAAATATAAAACTACATCCTGGGAAGCGGAAGGGCAGCTCCGCGGTGGCTCATGCCTGTAATCCCAGTGCTTTGGGGGTGCTAGGGTGGTGGAAGGTAGGTTGGTTAAAAGACTGATTAACCCTGAAGTGAAGAAAAAAAAAAAAAAAAAAAAAAAACAGAACCACAAAGGCTCTGCTGCCACCTCACCCAAGCTCCCTGCAGGGTTGGGGGAATTTCTAAGGCTTTCAGATGTAGAACTCGGTTGTACACATCTTCAAAGACCTCAGGGACTCCCTCTTAGTCATCTCCCAACTCCAGGGGTCTCTCCCTCTGGGCTAGCTCTTTCATCTACACCTGAAAATCACAGACTTACAGAATGAGAATGGGCCTCAGAGATCATCTTGACCCATCGTCTCCCACCTCCCTTTAGAAATGAAGCTGAGGCTCTGTGCTTTCTGTACCCTTCCTTGTCCCATGACTTTCTTCCAAATCACTCAGCTGGTAAATGGCAGGGTCAGGATTCAGTTAGGAATTTCTGGAGTTGGAGGGGGGCTGTTTATTTCTTTCTGCCTCCACACTCTCAGCTGCCTGTCAACCTTACCTCCACCATCACAACCTTCTCATCCCCAGGTTTCCGAGAAAGTGCTTTTTCCTTCTCCATGCTGGCTGCTGGGGTCATGCACGCAGTAGCCACTGCCTGCAGCCTGGGCAAGCTGGTGAGCTGTGGCTGTGGCTGGAAGGGCAGTGGTGAGCAGGATCGGCTGAGGGCCAAACTGCTGCAGCTGCAGGCATTGTCCCGAGGCAAGAGTTTCCCCCACTCTCTGCCCAGCCCTGGCCCTGGCTCAGGCTCCAGCCCTGGCCCCCAGGACACATGGGAATGGGGTGGCTGTAACCATGACATGGACTTTGGAGAGAAGTTCTCTCGGGATTTCTTGGATTCCAGGGAAGCTCCCCGGGACATCCAGGCACGAATGCGAATCCACAACAACAGGGTAGGGCGCCAGGTATGTGTGTACATCTTGTCCTGGGTCTCCCCAGCTTTTGAGGCCTGGTTAGAATTTGAGAGGCACAGGGGAATAATAGGATAAAGTGTGATGAGTGACTGACACCATCAGCAAGTCACCCAGCCTCAGTTTTATATCTGTAAAGAACCTAATGATACTTACCTTACAATGTTATTAAGACTGAGTTAGCCGGCCAGTGTGGTGGCTCACGCCTATAATTTCAGCACTTTTGGAGGCTGAGGGGGGAGGATTGCTTGAGGCCAGGAGTTCAAGAACAGCCTGAGCAATGTAGTTAGACCCTATCTCTACATTTTTAAAAATTATATATATAAAAACAGACTGGGCCGGGCGCGGTGGCTCATGCCTGTAATCCCAGCACTTTGGGAGGCTGAGGCGGGCAGATCACCTGAGGTCAAGAGTTCGAGACCACCCTGGCCAAGGTGGAGAAACCCAATCTCTATTAAAAGTACAAAAATTAGGCGGGGTGCGGTGGATCACGCCTGTAATCCCAGCACTTTGGGAGGCTGAGACGGGCGGATCACGAGGTCAGGAGATCGAGACCATCCTGGCTAACACGGGAAACCTCGTCTCTATTAAAAATACAAAAAATTAGCCGGGCATGGTGGCATGTGCCTGTAGTCCCAGCTACTGGGGAGACTGAAGCAGGAGAATCGCTTGAACCCGGGAGGCGGAGGTTGCAGTGAGCCTAGATTGTGCCACTACACTCCAGCCTGGGCGACAGAGCGAGATTCCATCTCAAAAAAAAGAAAAAAAAGGACAAAAATTAGCCAGCCATGGTGGCTGGCACCTGTAATCCCAGCTACTCAGGAGGCTGAGGCAGGAGAATCGCTTGAACCTGGGAAGCGGAGGTTGCCGTGAGCCGAGATGGCTGCACTTCAGCCTGGGCGACAAGAGCAAGGCTCCGTCTCAAAAAACAAAAACAAACAAACAAAAAAACAGACTGATCTAGCAAATGGTATACCTAGCATAGCGCCTCATCCTTGGCTCGCTACATAGTAGCTATTATTACAGCTGCCTTCCCTACAGAATTTAGGCGTGCTGTGGGCCAGACTCCCAATTTTATAAGTGCTTACAACGGAAAGAGCACTGGATTGGGTGTCAGGACAACTAGAGTTGAGTCTTGGCTCTATTACCAGCTGTTGATGGAAGACGGACAAATCACACCGCTCTGGCCTCAATTCTGTCATCATAAAATGAGGAAGTTGGCTATTAGTTAACTGCAATGTCCTTTCTATTCTGATATGCCATATTATTCTTGCCTCCATTTGTCCCTCTCTGTGTTCTCTGTTCCCTTCCCTCTGCTGTGCCTCTGTGTTCTGTCCATTTGCTGCCCTCCGCTTCACCTCTTCTCCCCCTGATGCTCTAGGTGGTAACTGAAAACCTGAAGCGGAAATGCAAGTGTCATGGCACGTCAGGCAGCTGCCAGTTCAAGACATGCTGGAGGGCGGCCCCAGAGTTCCGGGCAGTGGGGGCGGCGTTGAGGGAGCGGCTGGGCCGGGCCATCTTCATCAATACCCACAACCGCAATTCTGGAGCCTTCCAGCCCCGTCTGCGTCCCCGTCGCCTCTCAGGAGAGCTGGTCTACTTTGAGAAGTCTCCTGACTTCTGTGAGCGAGACCCCACTATGGGCTCCCCAGGGACAAGGGGCCGGGCCTGCAACAAGACCAGCCACCTGTTGGATGGCTGTGGCAGCCTGTGCTGTGGCCGTGGGCACAACGTGCTCCGGCAGACACGAGTTGAGCGCTGCCATTGCCGCTTCCACTGGTGCTGCTATGTGCTGTGTGATGAGTGCAAGGTTACAGAGTGGGTGAATGTGTGTAAGTAACAAGTAAGTAAGTGAGGGTCAGCCTCACCTTGGGGCTGGGGAAGAGGACTGTGTGAGAAGGGCACCTTTTCAGCCCTTTGACCTGATTTCCTTCCAAGGTCCCTGGAAACTTCCTTGGTCCCTGGAAACTTAAAGTATCTACCTGGAAACAGCTTTAGGGGTGGTGGGGGTCAGGACTCTGGGATGTGTAGCCTTCTCCCCAAAAATTGGAGGGTCTTGAGGGGAAGCTGCCACCCCTCTTCTGCTCCTTAGACACCTGAATGGTCTAAGATGAAATGCACTGTATTGCTTCTCCCACTTCTCAACTCCAGAGCCCCTTTAACCCTGATTCATACTCCTTTTGGCTGGGGACTCCCTATAGTTTCACCACTCCTCTCCCTTGAGGGATAACCCCAGGCATTGTTTGGAGCCATAAGATCTGTATCTAGAAAGAGATCACCCATTCATGTGTACTATCCCCAAACTCCTCTACTGCAGCCTGGGCTCCCTCTTGTGGGATAATGGGAGACAGTGGTAGAGAGGTTTTTCTTGGGAAGGGGACAGAGTGCTGAGGGGCACTCTCCCCTGAATCCTCAGTTGTCTGTCCAGGCCCTTAGGGAAGTTGTCTCCTTCCATTTAGATGTTAATGGGGACCCTCCAAACGAAGGGGTTTTCCCATGACTCTTGGAGCCTCTTTTTCCTTCTTCAGCAGGAAGGGTGGGAATGGATAATTTATTGTACTGAGACTTGTTCTTGGTTCCTGTTTGAAATGAAAATAAATTAAGTTACTGGACTGGATGCAGATGGTGATGTATGTACCCACACTTGGGATCCCAGTCCATTGCTTCTTTTCTAGGTGAATTCTCCTACCTTCCTACACTCAATGACTTTACGTGTATCCTGCTGAGTTCCACAAAGGATTTGAAATGAATCTCAGTGACTTTGTTGGCAACTTTTCCTTTGTAAAACCAGGAAGGACTCCTAGGTGGGAAGGGCTAGAGTTCCAGATGTAGGCCCTATTGACTCTCTATGTGTCTCAGCTCCAGATTTCACCTTGATCACTCCCATAGAACAAGGGCTGGCAATTTTTTTGTTTTCTTCTGTAAAGGGCTAGATAGTAAATATATTACACTTGTGATCTTTGTCCCAACTATTCAATTCTGCCACAATTACTCAACTCTACTGTTACAGATCAACAGCAGCCATAGGCCACACATAAATGAATGAGCATGACCGTGTCCCAAACCCTTCATTCACAGAAAGGGGCTGCAAGACCAAATTTGGTCCCCTAGCTGCAGTTCATTGACCCTTGTTCTAGACCACGAGGTTGCCTTCGTTCTGGAGTTTTTCTGTCCTAAATGTATCTCGACACTGAACTTTGACCCAAAAGAACAGGTACCTTTTTCCTCTGGTTCCAAAGGAGTGAACTTGGGATATAGATGCAAGACTGACGGGAAACATATAAAACGTTGACTTTGTTCTGGAGTTTTTCAGTCCTAAATGTATCTCAACACTGAACTTGGACCCAAAAGAACAGGTACTTTTTTCTCTGGTTCCAAAGGAGTGAACTTGGGATATAGATGCAAGACTGATGGAAAATGTATAAAAGAGATATATATGCTTGAAATGGGAGTTTTTCCCTCTGGAAACTAGCAAAACCAGCCATGTTCTCTCATGGAATTATTTGCATTTTTTTTTTTTTTTGTCCTTATTTATTTGATTGAGACAGGGTCTCACTTTGTTACCCAGGATGGAGTGCAATGGTGCGATCTTGGCTCACTGCAAGCTCCTCCTCCTGGGTTCAAGCGATCCTTGTGCCTTAGTCTCCCGAGTAGCTGAGATTACAGGTATGCATTACCATACCTGGCTAAGTTTTGTATTTTTAGTAGAGATGGGTTTTCGCCATGTTGGTTGGCCAGGCTGGTCTCGAACTCCTTGCCTCAAGTGATCCACATGCCTTCGCCTCCCAAAGTGCTGGGATTACAGGCATGAACCACTGTGCCCGGCCTATTCATTATTATTTTTTTGAGACAGGATCTTGCTCTGTTGCCTTGGCTGGAGTGCAGTAACGTGATCTTGGCTCACTGCAAACTCCATTTCTTGGGCTCAAGCAATCCTTCCACCTCAGCCTCCTAAGTATCTGGGACTACAGACACACGCCACCACGCCTGGCTAATTTTGTGTGTGTGTGTGTGTATTTTTTTTGTAGAGATAGGGTTTCACCATGTTGCCCAGGCTGGTCTTGAACTCCTGACCTTAAGCGATCTGCCCATCTCAGCTTCCCATGACCTTCCTCATTTAGAGCTCTTTTGTATTTCATCTTAGTAAAATAATTCCTTTATCTTTTAAGAGATAACCTCAACTAAACAGAAAAGGATTTATTTTTATTTATTTATTTATTTATTTATTTATTTATTATTTTTTTTTTTTTGAGACGGAGTCTCGCTCAGTCGCCCAGGCTGGAGTGCGGTGGCATGATCTCGGCTCACTGCAAGCTCCGCCTCCCGGGTTCACGCCATTCTCCTGCCTCAGCCTCCCGAGTAGCTGGGACTACAGGCGCCCGCTGCCACGCCCGGCTGGCTAATTTTTTGCATTTTTAGTAGAGACGGGGTTTCACCGTGTTAGCCAGGATGGTCTCGATCTCCTGACCTCATGATCCACCCGCCTCGGCCTCCCAAAGTGCTAGGATTACAGGCGTGAGACACCGCACCCGGCCTTATTTATTTATTTTTGAGATGGAGTTTCACTCTTGTTGCCCAGGCTGGAGTGCAATGACACGATCTTGGCTCACTGCAATTTCCACCTGTCTGGTTCAAGCAATTCTCCTGCCTCAGCCTCCCAAGTAGCTGGGACTACAGATGCGTGCCACCACACCTGGCTAATTTTTCTATTTTTAGTAGAGATTGTGTTTCACCGTGTTGGCCAGGCTGGTCTCAAACTCCTGACCTCAGGCGATCCACCTGCCTCAGTCTCCCAAAGTTCTAGGATTACAGGCGTGAGCCACTGTGCCTGGCCCTAGCCCAACATCTTTGAAAATAAACTGTTATCGGGCCGGGCACAGTGGCTTACGCCTGTAATCCCAGCACTTTGGGAAGCCAAGGCAGGTGGATCACGAGGTCAGGAGATCAAGACCATCCTGGCTAACACGGTGAAACCCTGTCTCTACTAAAAATACACACACAAAAAAAATTAGCTGGGCGTGGTGGCGGGCACCTGTGGTCTCAGCTACTCGGGAGGCTGAGGCAGGAGAATGGCGTGAACCCAGGAGGCGGAGCTTGCAGTGAGCCAAGGTCGTGCCACTGCACTCTAGCCTGGGTGACAGAGCAAGATTCTGTCTCAAAAAAAAAAATAAATAAATAAACTGTTATCTTTCGTTCTTTCTTTTTTTCAGATGGTGTCTTGCTCTGTCTTCCAGGCTGAGTATAATAGCTCAATCTCGGCTCACTGCAACTTCTGCCTCCCAGGTTCAGGTGATTCTCAGCCTCCTGAGTAGCTGGGATTACAGGTGCCAGCTACCACACCCAGCTAATTTTTGTATTGTTTAGTAGAGACAGGGTTTTGCCATGTTGGCCAGGCTGGTCTCAAACTCCTGACCTCAGGTGATCCATCCGCCTTGGCCTCCTAAAGTGCTGGGATTACAGGCGTCAACCACCAAGCCTGGCCTAAACTGTTATCTTTCTAAGATTCAATGCAGAAAAGGAATATGCATGACACATTTAGAACTTCACAAATGACTGCACACTTTATGCAGCTGCCAGATGCTGACTCTAACAGGTTGTTTCTTTGGCCAGAGAATGTAGAAATAGTTCTCTCCACTTCTCTAGACAACAGACACTTCTGCTATCCAAATTACCCTCAAAATCAGATGAAATGAGAGTAGCACCAAGGTAGCGAGGACATTGAGGAGTATTAGGTTAGGGCAGTACTTTTTTTTTTTTTTTTTTTTTTTTTTTGAGACAGGGTCTTAGGGTCTCTCTCTGTCACCCAGGCTGGAGTGCAGTAGCGTGATCTTGGCTTACTGCAACCTCCACCTCCTGGGCTCAACCGATCCTCTTGCCTCAACCTCTTGAGTAGGTGGGAATACAGGCGTGCACCAGTAGGCCCAGATAATGTTTGTATTTTTAGTAGAGATGGGGTTTTGCTATGTCGTTCAGGCTGGTCTTGAACTCCTGGACTCAAGCTATCAGCCCTCCTCTGCCTCCTAAAGTGCTGGGATTACAGGCGTGAGCCACTGTGCCTGGCCATAGGACAGTTTTGTTTGTTTTTTTGTCTTGTTTTTAAGAGATAAGAGTCTTGCTGTGTTGCCCAGGCTGGTCTCAAGCTCTTGGACCCAAGCAATCCTCTTGCCTTGGTCTCCCAAAGTATTGGGATTACAGGTGTGAGCCAATGTGTTCAGCCAGTACTTCTTTTTAAATTTAGAGTCAGTGTCTTGCTCTGTTACTCAGGCTGGAATGCGGTGGCAAGATCACTGCAGCCCTGAACTCCTTGACTCAAGTGATCTTCCAGCCTCAGCCTCTCAGAGTGTTGGGATTTACAGGCTTCAGTCACCACACTGGGCTCTAGGGCAGAACTTTATGGCCAAATTTTATGTCCTGGATTTCCACTTGAGCATTGAGAATTCTGGGTTTGGAAATTTGATGGAGACAGAAGAAATCCCATCCTTACTTCAGGCACTTACTGAACCTAGTGTGTGTGGAAGGAAGAGGGGATGCACTTAGAATGGGCATAGGATATAAGAGAATAATGATAAAGAATATTTATAATCAGAATTTCTCACACTCAGGACGAGAAAGGAGAATCTCTAACAGAGTCACAGCATGATTATTTCAGCTTTTTCATGTTTCCTTCCTTTGTACGTTGGGTCCTTCTTTCCTTTCTAGCATTCCCTCTTCTTTCATCAGATACACACTGGGGCAGACTTAAGCCCCAAACCACAACCTTGACAAATTCCAAATGGATTTTGTCAGCAAGGCCAACACACCCCTTCGCCACTCCCTAACCCTGCTCCTAGCACATGTGCTGGGCTCAGACCCAGGCCTGGGGTCAGTGACAGGGTTGGAGTATGCAACCCACAGAGTTGGTGGGTACAATTTCAGCTTTTACTAAGCTCCAATGGCAGCCAGAGGGAGGGAGAAAGGTTGATGAACTGTAAGGCGGGCCTCTTGTCCCTCTTCAGCTCTAGATGAGTTCTACTCCTGCTGGCCTTTACCAAGTGGTTGGGAAGTTGGC